>NC_068364.1:9314109-9439109 GCF_020536995.1 Dreissena polymorpha
TGCATGACAGACTTACTGTGTGACTTACTTGGTTTAAGACTTATTTTGCTGCATGAATGAGTTGTTGTTTTACTGACTTGGTGTATGACTACGCTGGTGTATGAATTTGGTGTATGCTGCATGAATGAGTTGTTGTTTTACTGACTTGGTGTATGACTACGCTGGTGTATGAATTTGGCGTATGACTTACTTGGTGATTGACTGACTTGTTTATGGCCAATGTGGTGTATAACTGAATTGGTGCATGACTTACTTAGTGTGTGTCTGACTTGATTTATGACTGAACTGGTCTATGGCTGACTTGGTATCTGACTGACTTAGTGTGTTTGTGTGAATGACTTGGTGTATGACTGACTTTGTGTAGGACTGACTTGGTGTATGACTGATCTAGTGTGTGAATAGTGTTTAACTAATTCGGTGTATGACTGACCTGGTGAATCACTGACTTGGTTTGCGACTAACTTGGTGCATGGCTGCCATTGTGTTTGGCTGACTTGGTGTATGACTGACGTGGTGAATGACTGACCTTGTGTATGCTTTACTTGGTGTATGGATGGACGGTGGTTTGACTGACTTTGGTGTATGGCTGACTTGGTGTATGACTAATTTAATGTATGTCTGATTTGGTGTATGAGTGACTTGGTGTATGACTAACTTGATGTATTACTGAATTTGTATATGGCTGACTTAGCGTATTGCTGACGTGATGCATGACTTACTTGATGTATGACTGTCTTTTGGTATGACTAACTTGATGTATGTCTGATTAGGTGTATGAATGACTTCGTGTTTGGCTGACTAGGTGTATTGCTGACGTGATGTTATCATGTATGGCTGACTAGGTGTATGGCTGATTTGCACTGCGGGGAATCACGTGGTTTTATTTTGATATGAAACACGGATAATGGCGGCGTCATTGTCTCGGTAAGAGTATTATTTTTATTTCTTGTACCTAAATGTTTGATTTTAATTTGCTAAGATGTAGCCTATCATATGCGGAATCGAATTCCGCATGTAATGGTACCTTACATGTCATATATTACTGAGTACTTTTCTCGCTTACCCTTTGAATTTGTTTCAACGTGAATATTTTTAAATGATAGTTTTCACGGAATAGAGGCGTTGTGTAATATATTTCATAAAATTAACATAGGTCATACCACAAAATTGCAGGAGAAATTCGAGAAACATCATCTAGAATATGTACGATATGCTTGACGGCTTACCAATCAATATGTAAAAAAATAAACGCGTAAATAAAAAAAATGATATGTTACACGGATTAAAATATTTATGATATGTTTCACGTAACAATTGTTAAAGAGCAAAAAGCAAGAGTTAAAAATTTTAAATTAGGCATTTTCAGAAATGTGAATGAGACAATTCTTTTGTATTCAAGCACACATGACTGTTACTGTTTATTGCCGATTATTACGACACATTGCAACCAAAATTGTTTCGAAATTGGTAAAATGTTTACGTTACAATTCTTGCAATTGCTGATGATGGCTCTTACGAAATGTACATACCCATTGACAAAGCATGGAATATATACTCAATTGGTACGATGTATTTTCGAAAAAGAAAACCCAAAACACCAGGTTAATTTCGATTGTGTTTTATTTTTGGCATTAATGATCCAAAAAACGTTTGACATGTTAAGGCGGATCTATTTCATGGCGGGACATGAGTTTCAAAACAATACTCAAACTTCGTTGCACCGTTTTTAGTGGCGGATGTGACAAATTGCGTATCTTCTAGAATGGCAAAAGTTAAAAAACATTCGCATTGGATCAAGCTAAATCTACTATCTTTTGCGTCATAAAACGTCAAGTCACTCTATAAAATATGAAATTCTTGACCTGTTTTTTAATGGTTTTTACCGCAATATTTTGTACTAAACTACACAAATGTGAAGCATACAAGTCCGACGAGTACATCTGTTGTTTTTCCTTGTATGTTTTTTTTTTGCAAACTGGAGTTTTCTTTTTTGTAGGTGCTCAGCACATAAGGAATCTAAAGAGTTTGCCTGCGAGACATGTGGGAGGTCGTTCGCAATAATGGCAGACCTAAGTGCGCACATGACACAAGACCAAGAAGCAACGTTTAAATATGACACATGCGGACATGAAATGAGAAGGAGAGACCAGTATGATGATCACATGGCTATGCATCTTGGGGCCAAGAAACATGCATGCAAATGCGGGAAGACATATACTCACAAGCCGAATTTGTTTAGGCATCAGTAATGTGCAAACAAGATAACAATACCAATGCAGTTGCAAGCAATAATACGCCATCAACTTAAGAAAAAGCTGAAACGTGTAAACGCTATTTGTGTTTTATGTTGTTTATTTTTATTTGCAAGTTTTTAATTGTGCAACAAATTTTAACACAATGTATAATAAGTGATTTACTTCAAGTGATTGCATAGGTGCAATTTTTACACAGCCATGTCGTCATGGTTATCCTCAGAGAGAGTGATACGCTTGAATTATCTTCTGTTTATTATTTATAATATTTTTGAAGTGATTATGGTGATTCTGTTGTGATATTCCAACGTAACTTTTATTTACCTGTTCCACTGATTAACACTGATTTAATTTAATTATCTGTGATATTGCTGATTTGTGAACACATAAACGCAAATCCATGTTTTTCCTATTATTTTTTTGAAATAAATAAATCAAGTTAGCGTTTTGTTATTGAACAATCATTTAGAAACAGCAATTTATAAGACATCTTAATTACGACGGCAGTTTTAATTTGAACAGCTAAACTAAGCTTTAAGAAATAAGTTACAAACCTGTCAAAATAAGTTAATTAGGTTTGTTCTTGACCTTGATTCTAGAGTTCATATTGACCAATCTCACTTTAAGTCCCTCAACTGGTTACCAGTTCACATGAGAGTAAATCAAATAATGTTATGTCATGTCTTCAAAATAAGAAATGGCCTTTTTCCAGATTACTTGAGTGAACACTTTGTTTCCCAAGATTCTATGCATAATTACAGCACTAGGCTTAGTAAAAAGGGTGGGTATTGTTTACCCAAGGTCAAATGTCATGGTTCCAAATCCTTTTCTTTTAACAGCATTAAACTCTGGAACTCTTTACCTGAGTCACTCACAGAGGTCAACAGGTTAGAAGGCTTTAAGGTTGCCATTAAAAGTCATTTAATGAATAATATTTAATTTTTTATATATGTGTATCTTTTCACTTTTAATAAGCAGATATTAACTTCATCCAAAGACCTATAGATATAATAGGTCTTTGCTTCATCTTAGGTTTTTATTTTTAATAATTATTAGTTCATACTTCATAACATACATTTTAGCAATATATTTAATTTAGATAATTCATGATACCTCATATCATCAAATTACAACTGTCAAAATATCTATGTGTTGCAGTAATTGATAACATTATCAATTGATCTTAGTTTCCAGCTCCTGTCATATTTTCTGAGCACTACTGTGATAATTAGTTTGATCTCTTTTGAACGGTGATATATATTTTTTATTTCATTAAATAATTATTTTACTATGAACATAGTTATGTTTAAGGTCAACATAGTTATGTTTAAGGTCTGCCTCTTTTTGTCATGCCACCAATAATAAGGACCACAATGGAAATAAGGGCTTGCTCTTTTTTGTGTTATCCTTGGTTTGGTGAGCATGTCATAGTTTATTGTACATGATATAGTTTTTAATAATTGCTTATTATTTTATTCTATGTTATGTTGTGAACAGTGTATATTCTTCCTATGCCGAAATAAATCTATCTAAGCCTACACAATTTTGATCGTATAGAATTTAATCTTGCATACTGAGTACAGGACAATGTTACAAAATCCGTTTGTATGCAACAAAATATATAATAACATACAAGCATTAAATTGAACATCTGTTCAACATTTGGATGAATATTCATAACCAATTGTCTTTGATATCAAATATCGAAGGGAATTGTTTTGTTCAGAACAATGCACACATTAAACAATATGCTGCATCGGCGGTAAGGTACGGTGGCAAAAGGGGACAAAGGAAATGTTTTATTTCACTGTGTCCATCGCGTGCGCACGCGAAAACTATGACGTGCGCACGCGATAGCAATTACGTACGCACGCCATAGCTGACCAATCAGAAAAGGTATCAGATCAGAACAGGTTGCGCGTGCGAAAGCAATAATTGACTAATGAAACTTTTCGAAATGTCAGCCATTTTGTAACTAGCGCACTGAGCACATGGTGTGTTTTTACAGCGAATTATATCTGAATAATCACTTATCTGATACCTTTTCTGATTGGTCAGCTATGACGTTCGCACGTGATAACTATCGCATGCGCACGTCAAATCTATCGCGTGCGCACGTCATAGCTATCGCGTGCGCACGTTATAGCTATCTCGTGAGCACGTCATAGTTATCGCTTGTGCACGTCATAGCTATCGCGTCTGAACGTCATAGCTATCGCTTGCGCACGTCATAGCTATCGCGTGTGCACGTGATAGAGACCGTTAATTAAAACATTTCCTATATCCCCTTTATGCCACCGTAGCTATGTCTCAAACTCTTTGGTATGTGATATCAACTTTATTCACTTAAACAACGCTTATAAAAGACGTAGGAAGGAAATGTGAATACAATTGTACCCTTATTTTGAATAGTTTAAATTTACAAAGCAAACTGCCGTTTATGAAAATTGTCACATCGAAATTATTTCTTTGTCCATACTGTCAATTATTTACGATAATGTATGACCATCTTATCAGATGGCAGGATTTTTGACTCATTTCTTCGCGCTTTTTCCCAACGTTCACCGAGAGACCAGAGCTGTAAAGATGTCTGTGAGGAAGACACTGTGCCCATCTTCTTTCTTCCTTTTTGATAATTTTTTCGTACACAGTCAAACACGTGGTTTCTGAAGAAAACAAAACGTAAAAATTGTCCTTTAAATTAATAATTGCAGTGGACAAAAATAAGCTGTACAGTTTCACTTAAACGAGTTTTAAACATATGTGTATTCGCTAAAATAACAATGAAGCGAAGTTTTAGTAAAGTTATATATATGCTATGAAAGTAAGTTATTTTAAGCCATTAAATAAACGAGCGAAAATTCTAGTGAATGATAACCGGATCATTTCGCTTAAGCCTATGAAAATAATAAGATTTTATCAACCCTTCTTATATGGTACTACATATGAGTCGTGTTCTGAGACAACTTGGCTTAATGCATGTGCGTAAAGTGTACTCCCAGATTAGCCTGTGCAGTCCGCATCAGGGAGACACTTTCCGCATAAACTGGATTTTTGCTAAGAAGACACTTTATTTAAACGAAAATGTCATAAAAGCGGAAATTGTCGTCCCTGATTAGTCTGTGCGGATTGGTGGTGATTTAATTGGAGTTTTGGTTAAACTTCGTTTTCCGCAAGTTATTTTTTTTTCAACATTTGATCTTGTTAGCAGCTGGGTTTTTATTGTTTTATGCTTGGTCACAACGATCTTCTTTTTGTAGGCGTTCTTTGACCTCTGTAAGGTAAGCCGTGTCTTTTTTCGTGTCATTTTTTTGAAATGGACAATTGTGTACTTATAAATTGCATAAATGGGGGGGGGGGGATAATAATTGTAAACGTTACGTTTTTGTATTTTAAGTACAGTAAGAGTACTATTGATATTGGAAAACTATAAAGCCCGTGGACTTTTAATGGCTTTCACGATGTTAATTAATAAAAAATGTTTTTACTAGCGCTTCAAACTATTAAAATAATTAGTATTTGTGATACATGTATTAATCTTAAGTATTTAAATGATACCAAACCGGATTTCACCAGATACAAGTATGTCATTTGTACGAAAAATTGCATACCTTGTAACATTTACCGGTATCACAAAAATATGGTAATAGTAAAAATAGAATCATATTTAAATGTTGCATTATTCTGAAAATATCCGACGTTTAATTTCTCGCTTTTAGACAATACGTGAAACATATCATACAATTAACGTGAAACATATCATTAATTTGTATTCCGTGAAACATATCATTTTTGTTTTGTGATTTATTATGCATAAATTGCAAAGTTTTCAGACTCTCAGGCGTATTGTTTGTAATGTAAAGAAACCCTGGTGTATATTTAATAAGAACGAGTTTAGTAATGTTGATTTTAATCATATTTGTGAAAAATTCATTTTAATCCGTGAAAACTATCACTGTAATTCATTCGCATGCGTACGCATTCAAAGGGTAAGCGAGAAAAGTACTCAGTAATATATGACATGTAAGGTACCATTACACGCGGAATTCGATTCCGCATATGATAGGCTACATCTTAGCAAATTAAAATCAAACATTTAGGTACAAAAAATAAAAATAATACTCTTACCGAGACAATGACGCCGCCATAATCCGTGTTTCATATCAAAATAAAACCACGTGATTCCCCGCAGTGATTTGATGTATGATTAACTTCACTGCATGTGTGACTTGCTGTTATGCTGCCTTGATCTATGACTTACTTGGTGCATGGATGACTTGGTGTATGCCTGACTTGTATAACTGACTTTGTGTAAGATTGACTGTGTATAATTGATTTTTTACTGACTTTCTGTATACGAGAATTGGTGTATCACTGACTTTGTATATGGCTAAATTAGCTTTTGGATAGATTTAGTCTACAACTGACTTGGTTTTCATTTGGTGGGGACGTGGTTGGTGACTCATTTGGTGTACGAATGACTTGGGGCATTACTCACTTGGTGTATGACTGTACTGGTGTGCGACTGACTTGGTAAACATATAACTCAATAAAATAATAGTCTACTGTGTGTATGACTGACATTGTGTATGAATGACTATATGTATAGCTGACTTTTCGTTTGACTCACTTTTTGCATGAGTGAGTATGCGTTGCCTTGTTGTTGACTGAATTGATTTGCAATTGACTTGATCTACGACTGATTATATAATACGACTCACTTGGGATATGACTGAATTGGGGTATTGCTCACTTGGTGTATGACTGATTTGGTGAACGACTGACTTGGTGTATGGCTGACCTGGTGTATTATTGACTTGGCGTATTGCTGACTTGGTGTATGTCTGATTTAGTGTATGCCTGACTTGGTGAATGACTGACGTGGTGTATGACTGATTTGATGTATGGCTTAGTGTACGGATGGGTTTATGTATTACTCACTTTCAATACGACGGATTTGATGTTTGGCTCACTTGGTGTATTACTGATTTGGTAAACGATTGACTTGGTCTATGCTTGACTTGATGTATGACTGACTTGTTATGCGACTCACATGATGCACGACTCACTTGGTGATGGCTGCTTTTGTGTATGATTGACTTATGATTAACTTTGTTAACAAATTATTTTATGTACGTCTCACATGACGTATGACTGTTTTGTTGTTTTATTGCCTAGGTGTAGAATTCACTTGGTGTAAGACAGAATTGAGGTATGATACACTTGGTGTACGACTTATTTGATCTGTGACTCACTTAGTGTATGGCTGAATTGATGTTTATCTCACTCAGTTTTACTGATTTGATGATTAATTGACTTGTTGTACGACTGAATTTGTGTATGCCTAACTTGATGTATGACTGATTTGGTAAACGATTGACTTGGTGTATGGCTGAATTGTTGAACGACTTACATGTTGTAGGACTCGCTCAGTGTATGATTGACTTGATATATGCTTGGCTTGGTGTATTGATGTCTTGGTTTAGGAATGCCTTGGTTAAGGAATAACTCTTATTCTCGTAGTGTCGGGGTGACTTTTTGTCGGAATGACTTGCTGTGTGATTGCCTTGGTGTATACTTGGTGTTAAACTTTATTGGTGTTTGACTGACGACTTGAATGGTTGACTTGGCGTTGTTGTTTTGTTACTGCCTTTGTATAAAACTGGTGTTAGACGGTTACTCAGTAACGGTTTTAGTACCGTGGAGATCCATAGCAGGGGGCGTGCGTATACGGGAGCTTACCGTCTTTAAGTGAGATTAGTTGGGACTTACTTCAAAGATGGCGTCGTTTTTGTGTTTTTCGTGAAGGATTAGCGGATATTTTCACCCGGTAAGCCACTTTGTATTTATATTTATCTTATATGAATACGTCCTTTCGGCTCTACGGTGTTTGTGCTTCCCCAGGTTTTTTGTTTCAAGAACGTAGACGTCGGGATAAAAAAGTTATTGAAGGAAAACTGTCCACAAATCTGTTGTATACGTACGGGACGTTCGAGAAATTGGATGTACAAATATCATTTTCTCTTATAATACACAGTATTGACACACGTGAATAGTAAAATATAACTAAAATCATGATTATTTTATTCTCCCGACGCCGTTGTATCTCTGATAATAAATTGTTGGCAAGAATTATTGGTTTAACCCCCTTTTTGGAACTGACTTCCTTTCAAGCACATTTTGTGACCTGACTTTAAAACGGCAAACATCTCTTTCATATGTTAAAGAGCTTGATACGAAATGACTACCCATCTTTAATTAAGTTTATATGTGTACTTCAATATTATAGTTTTATAGCATGTTATGTGGTACAATATAAGTGTTTTCTTAATCACGTTACTTACTGTAGAATTATGATAATATTGTACGAAAAACCTGCCGACCAATTGAATCAATTCACCTATTTTCAAGAAGATGGTTTGTGGGGTGGCTGATGGACGAGATAATAGAACGTTTATCAGCACTTTTCAGTACTTTTATAATTAATGTAATGTATTTTATGACGTTTCGACCTTATTCTGAAATGAACTTTTGTTTAACCATTCTTTTACTGTCTTTTCAGATGATGCAGGTTAAAGGGCGAAAATAAGTGCATCTTTCGTTGCAGTATATCACTATATGTAATGAGGAATTTTACATTAGGGGAGGATTCAGATACCATGCCCCATGACCATGCGAGTTTAAATGTAGAATATGCAAGAAAGAATCCTTCAACAGAACTGGACTAAGACAGCAAATTAAAAAAACACGAACAAAACAAAAACGTGTACAGCTGATGTTTGTAGTGTTTTTTTTTTTTATAAAGTCTACATAGACACGTCTGACATATAATTGCTATGAGTGCTATTTAATTACACGTTTTGTTCCGAATATGTAATGATGCTAGTTTCTCACGTTTTCTTTAGATTAAAATAATTGTAAGCCAGTATCTGTGTTACGTCATTTCTTCCCACGATGTCTCTGCATACATTTTAAAGTGTATTCAGAACTTACATACACGATAAAAACATTAGGGTTGGAATGAATTCGTTATGCATTTGACATATTAATGACTTAAGATTAGAAGACCATGTTCGGAACAAACGAAATAACGTATCTAAGTGAACCAATACTTTATTTCCTTAATACAACAGTCTCAAATAATATGTATTCACATAAGTATAAAAGAGAAAAAAATATGGATGTATATATTGATCACTTCTACTGATATATTATCGTGTATTGTATTTGCACAAATCTTTATATCCACTACAAGTTCATTTTTTTGCAATTATAATTTATCCACCAACTCTTAACTTGTTTAAAAGAAGGTCTTTCAAAATGTGTCAGATCAAAGTCACATACACGTATCAGTAACGTTATGGAAAACGCGTCAAATATCATTGTATTAAACAAACAGTTAATATTAAAACAAATAAATAAAAAAACATCCACTAATATGCATCTTCTAAGCAAGCGTCAGGTATTCCAAATTGCTTCAGGCATTCCGAATCGCAATAATGGTAGTATTTGGTTTAAAACAATCTTATAATAGTATCGAACCGGCTTAACCCTTTTCTGTTTTTCATTACAATAATATTGAATGTATATGTGCTTGTTGTGTGTTCTTAACTGGCGTGGTACTTCGACGTAATCTTTTTTGTTTGATTGGTGGGTTTTCATGTTCTTTTCGCTTTCTATAGCGGTACACAGTTCGTAACGCCTTTTTTTTTAAATCTTGGCATCCTCAACGCCTTTAACTGGCGTCTTGATACCTGGAAATAGTAAGCACAGTATTCCGTATAGTAAGCATATTATATTCTGTTTGAGTCATATTCAAACATAAGTATGTTCATATGTGTTAAAATAAACAGGTAAAAATACTCTGTGTAAACATTACCGTCAAATGCCTTATATTACGTACACCAAATGTAATCGTTTAGTATGTGAGAAAACATATAATAATAATAAATAATAATATAACAATTAATACAAATATTAAAAAAATGATAACTCCTTATCTCTTAAGAGAAAATGTCCTCAAAAACATTCGCACCAAATAATTCACGACAGATATTTCGTTTTAAACCTTCTAACAAAGGAAAGAACTGTCTGTCATTTGGAAGTCAAGTCCCAAAATATGCTTGAAAGGAAGTCATATGTACATAATATTCTTCATACATATAACCATTTCTTATTTTGTTTTACACACTATGATAGAAAATAGCCTATAAAAATATAATTGCATTCTACATGTATTCAATTAAATGGACCCGCTTTATAAACATGTTTAATTATGGCGTCACTTCCGTTGCGTTGCTGCTGACAACGTATTGTCCTGCCTCATTTTGAGTTTACACTCAAAGCTGTGAAGACGTTTTTAGACGAGTGGTAATTTTTGTTAATTTTCGGACGTACATTAATATAATTTTACATATTTTGCGTTTAAAGAGATAAAGAATGAGTTTCATTACAATTACTTTTAGGTTTCCACTATAGAGACTCTTACACGGAATGAATAAACGGCAAAAATGTGTATCAATTAGTGGGTGGGGTGTGTAGTCTGGTGATTCCGGATACAGCATATCACACATTTGTCTTCCAATATGATATATTTAATTAAACAAATCTATGGTAGCTACATCTGATTAATAATCTTTACCCGTTTCATAAGAAAAAAAAACGTTATATTCGTTAGTGCATTTTTGTTCAGATATCAGGTGCATTTTACTTATGTTTAGCCATCATTTTATTATCCCCGCCAAAGGCCGATGGATATAAAATTGGCTTTGTTCGTCCGTACTTCTGTAACAAAAAAATGTGTGTGTGTAGTGGGGGGGGGGGGGGTACCACTTCAATAAAATTGCTTGTGTAAGTACAGTCTACCAATAATCAATGATTACCCAATGGATGATTGCTAGGATAAACTTAGGTGTTGTCATTTGTTTTACAGACAACACTTAGGGTTCATTTAAGAAATACATAGTATTATATTGTCTTTAAGTGTGTACCTTGAATTTGGAGATGATAGACAGTTGAAAATAGAGAACTTAAAAACAATAAAGGAAGCTATCTAAGACAGTCCGTTTATATGTATGAAGTTTAACCTGGTAGTCTCAGTAGCTTGTGGATGTTTTTGAAAATAATTTTATGATATTTACTGAATATATTTAAGTATGCATTTTTTAAAATAATATTTTCAGATTCAAAATGTTGTCGAACTACAATATAATCAAAGGTAAAATGGAGGCCATGACACGAAATGTCCGGCTGTACCATTTATCTAGTGAACATCTTCATTAAGGAAGGATTGAGACTGACTTGCAATGAAGAGGACTTCAAGCAAGAAATGAATGTATGTACTAGTAGCATTTCTGTTGAAGATTCATTTTTCCAGTTCAATTTGTAATCCCCCCCCCCCCCACACACACACACAACAAAGTGGAGGGGCATAGGCTTGTTCTGCAAAGCAATCCCAAACTCTTATCTTATTATTTAAAACCAAGAAAATGAAACACGCCGCCTATAAGAAACAGAAAATCTGAGCAAGTCCCGTTAAACATTAACAAGTGCAAGGCTTATCTTAATTGTATAACTTAGTGTGATGTATCGTAAATAATTTAGCATGATCATTATTTTGATTATAACTAAGAAATACTATATAAAAAGCTTAAGCAATTTATTTGTACTCATTTCAAGTTTGATTCAAGCTTACGCATACAAAATGTGCATTGGTTCAGATTTCAACTCTACAGTACTGTTGTGTATTAAAATGAAAATTTGGCATGTTGATTACAACTTTCTTCATACTTTAAAATGCTACGACGGGGAGTACTGCTTTTGGATAGTTACACATTTTTCTAATCACATTCCTAATGACAGGATTTCATGGAAGATGTGTACAAGGGCCACAAGTGGGATTTCTCTGAGTGGCAGTCTCGGCTTGCTACGAACACGTCCCACCCAGACGACAACAGTGAGTGGCTGAAAAGGGAGGAGACCAAGAATTTCCATGATCAGTTTGCCCTCAACAAGAAACTTGTGTATCAAGTAAGTGATTTAAACAATAGTTTGTGATAGTTTCCTGGATTGATCCAGTACTTGTGGAAATCACTCAAATTCTTGCTCTTACATTTCTTTTTAAAAACCTTTGACGCATGGCAATGATGTTTTGATATCAAACAACTTCTGGGCTGTTACTGATTTTCGTCTTCTAATTATCCCAACTGCCTTTGCCCGTAAAGTGGGGAAAATAAAAGTAAGCAATTTCCAAATTAGATAAAGTTAAAAAAAAATATATATTTTTTTTTTACATGTTTTTTTGTTCCTAAATAAATATAATATACAAGTTTTATCTTATGATATTCTTGTGTGACAAGGGTACAACTTTGACACTTTTTTGTATGGGGACAAATATACAAATACAATATAAGAGAAATTTTGAGGACATTTGTAAAAAAAAAACTTCACTGCATTGAAATTGCTTGAAAATCAGGGTAAAATAATTGCAGGTGCACATCTGTGAGAAACAGCTGCGGGAGAGACTATCTCGTGGACTCAAGATTGGTGACTGTTCAGTTACCGAGGTGAGTTGATCTTCCCTGTGTCAATCAGAACTCTGTTCTTGGTTGGCCATTATGAGTCCATGACCATCAGTACCTATGTATTGTCTCCTTGATAACATAGCATCATTGCAGAATGTTTTGACAAATTGTATTCGATTACTAAACAACACTTTGCTCAAAGCTAAGTTTTTTCTTTGTTCTATCCATTTGTCTTTTTTTTGTTTTCCCTGTCTAGATCTACTATTGATATCTTTTTATCACTAACCCCTGTCTCAGTGTTTTTCCATGTAAAGATCTTCTATTTCTCTCTACCTATCACCAATACCTGTCTTGGTGTTGTTTGCCCTGCATAGATCTACTATTACTATCTTCCTATACTTACTCCTGTCTATGTGTTTTTCCCTGTCTAGATCTAATATTACTATCTACCTATCACTCATCCCTACCTCTGTGTTGTTTTCTCTGTCAGTATCTACTATTACACTCTACTTATCACAAACTCCTGTCTCTGTGTTGTTTTCCCTGTCTAGATCTACTATTTCTATCTATCCATCACTAACCCCATACCTTTGTGTTGTTTTCCCTGTCAGGATCTACTATTTCTATCTACCTATCACTAACCCCTGTCTATGTGCTGTTGTCCCTGTCTAGATCTAATATTACTATCTACCTATCGCTAACTCCTGTCTCTGTGTTGTTTTCCATGTCTTGATCTACTATTACTATCTAACTATCACAAACTCCTGTCTCAGTGTTGTTTTCCCTGTCTAGATCTACTATTTCTATCTTACTATCACTAACCCCATACCTTTGTGTTGTTTTCCCTGTCAGAATCTACTATTTCTATCTACCTATCACTAACCCCTGTCTATGTGATGTTGTCCCTGTCTAGATCTTATATTACCATCTACCTATCAATTACTCGTGTCTCGGTGTTGTTTGCCATGTCTATATCTACTATTACTATCTACTTATCTCTAACTCCTGTCTCAGTGTTGTTTTCCCTGTCTAGATCTACTATCTCTATCTACCTATCACTAACCCCATACCTTTGTGTTTTTATGTCCCCCACTATAGTAGTGGGGGACATATTGTTTTTGCCCTGTCTGTTGGTTGGTCTGTTGGTTGGTTGGTCTGTTGGTTGGTTTGCACCAACTTTAACATTTTGCAATAACTTTTGCTATATTGAATATAGCAACTTGATATTTGGCATGCATGTGTATCTCATGGAGCTGCACATTTTGAGTGGTGAAAGGTCAAGGTCATCCTTCAAGGTCAGAGGTCAAATATATGTGGCCAAAATCGCTCATTTTATGAATACTTTTGCAATATTGAAGATAGCATCTTGATATTTGGCATGCACGTGTATCTCATGGAGCTGCACATTTTGAGTGGTGAAAGGTCAAGGTCATCATTCAAGGTCAGAGGTCAAATATATGTGGCCCAAATTTCTTATTTTATGAATACTTTTAAAATATTGAAGATAGCAACTTGATATTTTGCATGCATGTGTATCGCATGGAGCTGCACAATTTGAGTGGTGAAAGGTCAAGGTCATCCTTTAAGGTCAGAGGTCAAATATATGTGGCCCAAATCGCTTATTTTATGATTACTTTTGCAATATTGAAGATAGCAGCTTGATATTTGGCATGCATATGTATCTCATGGAGCTGCACAATTTGAGTGGTGAAAGGTCAAGATCAAGGTCATCCTTCAAGGTCAAATATATGGGTCAAAATTGCTCATGTAATGTCACTTCTGCAATATCGAAGCTAGCAATTTTATATTTGAAATGCATGTGTATCTCATGGAGCTGCACTTTTTGAGTGGTGAAGGGTCAAGGTCATCCTTCAAGGTCAAACGTCATATAGGGGGACATTGTGTTTCATAAACCCATCTTGTTTTCCCTGTCAGGATCCACTTTTACTATCCACCTATCACAAACCCCATACCTTTGTGTTTTCCCTGTCAGGATCTACTATTTCTATCTACCTATCACTAACCCCTGTCTATGTGCTGTTGTCCCTGTCTAGATCTAATATTACTATCTACCTATCGCTAACTCCTGTCTCTGTGTTGTTTTTCATGTCTTGATCTACTATTACTATCTAACTATCACAAACTCCTGTCTCAGTGTTGTTTTCCCTGTCTAGATCTACTATTTCTATCTTACTATCACTAACCCCATACCTTTGTGTTGTTTTCCCTGTCAGAATCTACTATTTCTATCTACCTATCACTAACCCCTGTCTATGTGATGTTGTCCCTGTCTAGATCTTATATTACCATCTACCTATCAATAACTCGTGTCTCGGTGTTGTTTGCCATGTCTATATCTACTATTACTATCTACTTATCTCTAACTCCTGTCTCAGTGTTGTTTTCCCTGTCTAGATCTACTATCTCTATCTACCTATCACTAACCCCATACCTTTGTGTTTTTATGTCCCCCACTATAGTAGTGGGGGACATATTGTTTTTGCCCTGTCTGTTGGTTGGTCTGTTGGTTGGTTGGTCTGTTGGTTGGTTTGCACCAACTTTAACATTTTGCAATAACTTTTGCTATATTGAATATAGCAACTTGATATTTGGCATGCATGTGTATCTCATGGAGCTGCACATTTTGAGTGGTGAAAGGTCAAGGTCATCCTTCAAGGTCAGAGGTCAAATATATGTGGCCAAAATCGCTCATTTTATGAATACTTTTGCAATATTGAAGATAGCATCTTGATATTTGGCATGCATGTGTATCTCATGGAGCTGCACATTTTGAGTGGTGAAAGGTCAAGGTCATCATTCAAGGTCAGAGGTCAAATATATGTGGCCCAAATCGCTTATTTTATGAATACTTTTAAAATATTGAAGATAGCAACTTGATATTTTGCATGCATGTGTATCGCATGGAGCTGCACAATTTGAGTGGTGAAAGGTCAAGGTCATCCTTTAAGGTCAGAGGTCAAATATATGTGGCCCAAATCGCTTATTTTATGATTACTTTTGCAATATTGAAGATAGCAGCTTGATATTTGGCATGCATATGTATCTCATGGAGCTGCACAATTTGAGTGGTGAAAGGTCAAGATCAAGGTCATCCTTCAAGGTCAAATATATGGGTCAAAATTGCTCATGAAATGTCACTTCTGCAATATCGAAGCTAGCAATTTTATATTTGAAATGCATGTGTATCTCATGGAGCTGCACTTTTTGAGTGGTGAAGGGTCAAGGTCATCCTTCAAGGTCAAACGTCATATAGGGGGACATTGTGTTTCACAAACCCATCTTGTTTTCCCTGTCAGGATCCACTTTTACTATCTACCTATCACAAACCCCATACCTTTGTGTTTTCCCTGTCAGGATCTACTATTTCTATCTACCTATCACTAACCCCTGTTTCTGTGTTGTTTGCCCTGTCTAGATATACTATTTCTATCTACCTATCACTAACCCCTGTCTATGTGCTGTTGTCCCTGTCTAGATCTACTATAACAATCTACCTATCACTAACCCCTGTCTCTGTGTTGTTTTCCCTGTATAGATCTACTATTACCATCTACCTATCACTAACCCCTGTCTCTGTGTTGTTTTCCCTGTCAGGATTTACTATTACAATCTACATATCACTAACCCCTGTCTGTGTTGTTTTCCCTGCCTCGATCTACTATTACTATCTACCTATCACTACTCCCTGCCTCTGTGTTGTTTTTCCTGTCTAGATCTACTATTACTATCTACCTACCACTAACTCCTGTCTATGTGTTGTTTTCCCTGTCTAGATCTACTATTACTATCTTCCTATTACTAACTCCTGCCTCTGTGTTGTTTTCCTTGCCTATATCTACTATTACTATCTACTTATCACTAACTCCTGTCTCAGTGTTGTTTTCCCTGTCTAGATCTACTATTACTTTCTACCTATCACTAACTCCTGTCTCAGTGTTGTTTTCCCTGTCAAGATCTACTATAACAATCTACCTATCACTTACCCCTGCCTCTATGTTGTTTTCCCTGTCTAGATCTACTATTGCTATCTTCCTATCACTAACCCCTGCCTCGGTGTTGTTTTTCCTGTCTAAATCTACTATTACTATCTACCTATCACTTACCCATGTCTCTGTAGTGTTTTCCCTGTCTAGATCTACTATTACTATCTACCTATCACTAACCCCTGTCTCTTTGTTGTTTTCCCTGTCTAGATCTAATATTACTATCTACCTATCACTAACCCCTGCCTCTGTGTTGTTTTCCCTGTCTAGATCTACTAATGCCATCTTCCTATCACTAACCCCTGCCTTGGTGAAGTTTTTCCTGTCTAGATCTACTATTACTATCTACCTATCACTAACCCATGTCTCTGTGTTGTTTTCCCTGTCTAGATCTACTATTACTATCTACCTATCACTTACTCCTGTCTCTGTGTTGTTTTCTCTGTCTAGATATAATATTACTATCTACCTATCTCTTACCCCTGTCTCTGTGTTGTTTTCCCTGTCTAGATCTATTATAACTATCTTCCTATCACTTACTCCTGCCTCTGTGTTGTTTTCCCTGCCTATATCTACTATTACTATCTACCTATCATTAACTCCTGTCTCAGTGTTGTTTTCCCTGTCTAGATCTACTATTACTATCTACCTATCACTAACCCCTGCCTCTGTGTTGTTTTCCCTGTCTAGATCTACTTTTGCTATCTTCCTATCACTAACCCCTGTCTCAGTGTTGTTTTCCCTGTCTAGATCTACTATTACTATCTACCTATCACTAACCCCTGCCTGTGTGTTGTTTTCCCTGTCTAGATCTACTATTGCTATCTTCCTATCACTAACCCCTGCCTCGTTGTTGTTTTTCCTGTCTTGATCTACTATTACTATCTACCTCTCACTAACCCATGTCTCTGTGTTGTTGTCCCTGTCTAGATATACTATTACTATCTACCTATCAGCATTGGGTTATTGTCGACCTGAAATGGCTTGAAGTCACCCGGGGGCGACTAGAAGCCGATTCATATCACCCTGGTGTGACTTCAAGCCGATTCATGTCACTCTGGGGTGACATGAAGCTGATTCTAGTCATTTCAGGTCGACAATGACTAAATTAGCATCACTAACCCCTGCCTCTGTGTTGCTTTCCCTGTCTAGATCTACTAAAACTATCTACCTGTTACTAACCCCTGCCTCTGTGTTGTTTTCTCTCTGTCTAGATCTACTATAGCTTTCCCCAGCTTCTTGCACAGCAGATAGAGAAGTTCCAACCTCTCACTGCTCTCTGTGATCACATCTCTCGACACTATGATCTCAACTTTGGTAGGTCATGGTGGAATGACAGAATATATTTTTTTATACCCCTTAAGGAGGGCATATAGCGATCGGACAGTCCGTTTGTCCGTCTGTCTGTCTTTCCGTCACATTTTGCGTTTAGGTTTCTGCGTTAAGGTTTTGAAAAATGCTCATAATTTTAATGTCCCTTCAGATAGTAACCTGATATATGGCATGCATGTGAATCTCATGAAGCTGCACATTTTGAGTGGTGAAAGGTCATGGTCAAGATCATCTTTTAAGGTCAAAGGTCAAATAAACAAATCCAAGGGAAGTAATAAGCTTCAAAGGGAGATAATTATCTGTACCTGCCAAATGATAAAAAACAACTAATAAAACAAAGTCGCGCAGTAGGGGGCATTGTGTTTCTGACAAACACATCTCTTGCTTTAATAACATTTCTGTTCAGATATAATAGTTGCATGTTCAACACCCGAAATATACTGTAAAAATTCTGAAATCTGGTAAGAGCTTATTTTTTCGTTCACAACCAAGCATATATGGGATGCTGCATTCAGAAGAATTTTATCTTTAGAACATTACAATCATCATGAAATGATACAGTTTGGTTAAAATCTGTTATCAAATCACATTGCTAGGTTAATGTTATCAATGTCAAGCTTAACAGAAATATATCAACAATTATTTTGTGGAGGTGGTTCATTTCAACTAAAAAGCTATTTATTGAGATCTGCATTTGAGGAAATTTCCTGGGTACTTTAAAAAAGAACCTGACTCCACAACCACTGCCTTCTTGTTTAAGTTGTTTAATGTTTGTCCAACTGATGCTAGCAATAAGAGAACATTGAAATAAATTATCATTGAAAATTTAAAAAATAACACATACACAATAACCATTATTCTTTAGTAAGACACAACATATTTTTTATTTGAGAAAGATATGGTAAGTAGTATGCGATATAGTAAATTTGGTGCAGAGCGTAATATTTGAAATATATGGATTAAGTATTTAAAAAGAAAGACATGAGAATTTTAGCCTTTCTATGAGTAAATACCACATCCTTGTTTAAATAAATTTTTGTAAAACTCTACAATAATATATATGCAAAGTACACCATGTGCACATTGGAGTGTACATGTATAATGCATGTACGAGTGTTAGTTTATAACATTTATATGAAACAAGGATTGTTTCCTCGTCAGATCCGGAGTGCCGCCGTGTGCACTGGCTGTTGAGCCTGGAGGCAGAGGGTGTTGACCTGTCCACCCTTCCACAGACAAAGGAGGCCCCTCTCTCATACATGCCAGAGAAACCAATCTGCTCCTCCTCCAACTCCCTCCTCCTGGGGGTACCAAAACCCAAGACCTCGCTGCCACAGGATATCAGTACGTCCCTGGCAGATCTAGATGGTTTCATGTCAAATTATGACATGGCTGCCCACATTTCTGCAGGACCAGTTACAGGTAAGGGTTGTTTACATTTAGTATAAACTTACTTCAAGAACGTAGTTTAAAACGATTTATTGAGGTCTATTGCATCAAAAGACTAAGGAAGATTGAAACACTTCTGGGACCCTTTCCTTGGTGGAACCAGTACCAGTATCTGTACTCATTGAAGTAAACTACTGTGAAACCATTATTATTCATCAGGCATTAATATTTGTCTATTTCGTCAGTGGACGGAGTGACGAATATAAGATCCTAACGAATAATTATGTCCAATGTTTAAACAAAATTAAGACTGAATTATTGTAGGCATGAGACATCAAAATTCAATGTAACCCACGCATACATATTAAATCTGTTTCATAGTCAAGATAAATCCGTTTTTGACACAACGGGGTGCACATTACACAGTGTATTTAACTGACACTTGGCATTGCTGTAAAACGCTGATGCAGTTAAGCTGTGTTGACTTCTTTTTGGTAGAATAGTAATGATTAGCGCTAATTGTTTACAACTTTATTTGCAATTGTGTGTATTGTGTTTTTCAAGGGTGTTGACTAATAGGCAACTGGCTTCGTTGTTTCAGTTGCTCGTAAACGGTTATTCGGTCCTGCTAATCATAACAATGGCGTACAAATTAAGGGTTCTTTACTATCACCTGATCACAAAAGACTATTTGATTGGCATGTGACAAACAGGACTCCCAAGTCTCCTTTCTTTTCCCCACCATTATTTGTTGCAAGCGATTGATCGAGGACATGTATTACAAACAAATCGTATATTGACCGACACATTTTTTTCCAAATCAGATGTTGGCTAATTTAAGTGCTCACGAAATAGTTATTTTTTGGAAAATGACGAACTTTCGTGCTGAAAAAAAATGGTTTCACAGTAATTTTATAACAAATTTACAATGTTTGCTGTATCCATTTTATTCTATAAATAAGCTACTTTTTCTACTTATGCGCATCAAAATGATATCGGCATACCATATTACTGATATTTCTTGAGACTGCATATGTTTTCCTGATGTAGGTAATTTAAGTCTTATTTTGGTCCTAAATGAGTTAAAAAAAAGTTTTAAATAATTGAATACCATATATCAGTGTTGTTTTTTCGTGCAAACTCTGGGCCAGGATTTGGCCCTATTCCCAATGGATTATTCTCAATTTTGAAGCTTTTTTTTACCAAACAGCTACAACACTAATTTCCAATTTAAGTAAAAAAACAGCAATTTTTCCTAATCCAAAGGGACCTTGCCCCATTCCTAAGATGGTGAAAAAACCCACTGTATATGTAAATATCATACAATCACAATTACTGCTATTTTCAGATCTCGCCCAGTTGACCCCTTATACCATTAGGGATCTTCTCCAGAGCACTTCCACTCAGCTCCCTGGTCTTCTCGCTGGCCCCTGTCAAGAAGGACCCTACATGGCACCTACAGGGACCCATCCCCTGACCCCTCTTGATGAGGACTATGGAGACTCTGCTTTCAGCATAAAGGCCACTAATATGGTCAAGCCATGTGCCCACTTCAGAAAGGGTAGGTCCACATTTTTTAAACAAACAGTTTTGGTAAGCCTGATCCCAAATTTTGGAATGCTTATAAATCTCTAGAAAGTACTCAAATGTGCATAACACTAATGCACCTTTGATTTACCTGGCTATTTTTTGTTTATCCCAGATTTTAAGTTTAAATTACAAGTAAACATATAAGAATATTTTTTTCTATTTTTTTTTTGTAAGTCTATTAATTCACTTGAAAATATTCTTAAACCACATTTAAACTTCTCTCAACAAGTAAATTTAATATTGAACTGTATTTTTTAAAAGGAAAGATGCTCCTAAATGTTTGGCAAAAAATGGAAAATGCAGGAAAACATCTGTTATAAATGTCCTTTTTCTCCATTTTTGTGTTTTTTTAATACTCATTAAATGCAAATTTAATGCAAAAAATGGTGCTAATTGCTTTGTTTAATATGCAAGAAATACTTATAATAATGTTGAATATTTAAATCAAATCAATATGTGCCTTATATGAAATGTAGAGAAAAAGAAGAAATATATGATTGCATGTCATTAAACTGATAGATTGTCTGACAAGTCCTCTCCTGCTCTTTAGTGGACAACAGACCCATAAACCAGGCGCCAGTGTTGGTTGGAAGTGAGTGCCCTCACGTGTTTGAGAACCGCAAGCGGCGTGTGGCGCATATCAGCGCTGCCATCATGGAGCGAGCCACGCCAGGAGAGGCACAGGAAATGGCTGCACTCAGGTTGAAGGTTATGGAGAGCATACAGGCAAAGAGAGCCAAGATTGCTGACTGGATTCAGGAACAGGTGAGTGCTCAGGATTTCTCTTTTGCAAAATTGTCTTTAACCAACTTTTCCATTTAACATGGTAATTTCAGACTGCATCATTTGAAGTTTGAATGGTAGCTCAGTGTGATTTTGTTTGTGGTGCAAAAACTGGTTTCTGTTCTAAGTAGATATGTGAAATCTTCATTACTGCATTATTTAACAGCATTGTAGTCTGGTATTAACATTTCAATCCAAACCTTATGATGCCAACAGAGTTTTTTTTGCAATGACAAATTTTTGTCAAAATTTAAAATCCTTTCAGTATCATATGTTTTTAGTTTTAGCTAAACATTCAAGAACCTACTGTGTAAGTGATGTATCCCTTAATATTTTGCATCAAGATGCACATTATCATGTTTCGACTCAAATCCATTTTTCCGTCTTCCTTTTCAGAGTGAACGAGTTCATAAGCAAGTGGTCAGCGAACTCCAAAAGGAGACAAGCCGTAAACGCAAGGCCATCAACACGGTCCACTACTTTAAGCATGCAGAGAAGGTTGCCAAGCTTGTGCCCCTGGTGGGCAAGGTAGTCCAAGACAGTGAGGAGAAACCCAGAGCTTGTGGTGTTAGGGCAGAGACTGCTAAGCTGCCCAGGATTGTCCTGAAAATCCACAGGGACAGAAACAACAACTGGGTTTCTAAACAAGGTATTAGATAGCACTTACATTTTGCATTTCTTATAGCTTATATCCCCTTGCACAAATTGTTTGTTACTGAAATCTTAACGACCAACATTGAAAAAAACACACTATGTTCAACATCCCCACCTTCAAACATAGACATAATTAAATGATTTTCTTACAAAAGGACAAAATCAAATCCTGGGTGGCAATCAAAGTTTGATTTACTTGTACCTTCTTAAAAGAGACATTGCGTCGTGCTGTACATGTATATCTTGCCATTAGTATTTTGCTGTTAGTCATGTGTTTACCGATTGCCCAAACCTCTGCGCTATATGTGATATTTAGAGAATAACAGGTTACTGCCTGATCTTTTTTTTATACATCAGGCAAGATTTAGAATAATATAATGGCAAGGTCAGCACATGATGACTATTATTGAGTTGAGTTACCTCAAAATCCAAACAAATATGTTAATAGATTAAAGATGATTGTGTGTATTTAAGGAATGTTTTCACTGTAATTGTTTTTACATACATTTCAGGAGAGAGGAACTGTTGAGCGACTACATGTGCCACATTCAATAGATTCTTTATTGTTCATCACTCAATTTAATCAGATTATTGTATGCTAATCTTCATAAATAGCTGTTGTATGCACAATCAATGCTTTTAAACAGAATGTTACAATTTACAAAACATGTATTATATGATTTAAATTTACATGTGAACTTTTAATATAGAATTAAGTTATGCGATATTTATATGATAATATATGTTTTAAAAATATTTTTAAAAGTTTATTTGTTTATTTTTACATCATATTTTTTGTAAATTTCTATCAAGTTACAATTCAAAACCTCAGAATAAATAGTTATGTTTAAATATATATATATATAAAGTGTTGTTGTTTTTTTACCATCAATGAGGGGCTAGCCAAGAGCTATGACCATTGTGTGGAAGAGGAGTAACAAGGCATGGAATTGTGGGACATTTTACACATATGTCTAGCGCTAAACTCTGTCACATTAACCCTTTCAGCGCTGGAACCGAATTTTAAAGGCCTTTGCAAACAGTTTGAATCCAGTTCTGTGGCGTCTCATCAGGATCCAAACGGTTTGCTATTCTGATAGTATTCTTAAAAAAAAATGAAGAAAATGCTAATTTTAGAAATTCAGCAGACGACAAATTTCCCAGCATGCAAAAGAGATAATACCATGAAATGCAGCTAGTGAAAATGGAAGCCTGTCTGGCTTGGACACAATAATACAAACTTAGAATTTTTTTAATTTTTTTTTAGCAAAATATGCTTGATTAATCCATTTGCCTTTTGTTAACAAGCTACTTTTTGTCTCTGATATATTTTCCATGTTATTTGTGCATGCACATAAATGTCAGATTAACGTGTCCAAACAACTTGATTCCTCACTGTTGCTTATTAGCATTGTATATTTACTTTCACTTATTTGTGCCTTCCATAATACCCTAACTGTTACTTAATAGAATTTTATATTCACTTTCATTAGTATTGCCTTCCATAATACCCTTACTGTTACTAACTAGAATTGTATATTGACTTTCACTTGGTATTGCCTTCCATAGTACCCTACTGTTGCTTACTAGCATTGTATATTCATTTTCACTTAATATTAGCTTCCATAATACCCTCACTGTTACAAGCATAGTATATTCACCTTCACTTAAAGTATCGTCTTCCATAATACCCTCACTGTTACTAACTAGCATGGTATATTCACCTTCACTTAGTATTGGCTTCCATAATACCCTCACTTTTGCTTACTAGAATTGTTTATTCACTTTCACTTTGTGTTTTTTTCCATAATACTCCCACTGTGAAATAGATGGGGTGTATACTGGGTTTGCCATGAATGTCCGTTTGTTTGTGAGAAGACAGATGGTCTTATTACTTGAAAATTGAAATCATAATAAAGTAATCATTTTAAGTAAAATTGAATAAGATTCAACAAAACAAACAATTTGATACCAAGATGTATATTTTTTTTATATGCAACACAAACAGCAAAAAATCATTTTTTGCAAATATTAAGTGCGCGCGCTCATGACGTCATTTTTAGAACATCAAACGACAAAAGTCATATTTTTTCCCGCTAAAACTGCAGTTATAAAGTAATTTTTTCATTATTTCTTTAAAATTGGGTACATGAGGTATGATAATCAGAAAAACAGGTTACTGCCTGATCTTCTTGTAATATATCGGGCTGGCACAAATAAAATAATTGCTCGGCAAGCCTCGCTGTTATATTATACTAAGCCTTGCCTGATACATTACAAAATGATCAGGCAGTAACCTGTTATTCTCTATATAGAGACAGTGTGTCAGCAGCAAAAATGTTACTTCTTTAAAGGTAAAGGTCACAGTATACATGTAATTAATTTGCACAAATGATGATATTATCAATTGCAACAGTCATTCTTTTTGCTTAAAGATCCATGTAAAATGTTAAAAGGGAAAAATCACATCTCATTGTCAGTGAGTTAACAACTTTTAGCCGTCATTATTTTCCTATGAACAACCGAGCAGCATAGCCTTTAACTATAATCATTAACTAGAGACTTGTTTAAGACAATATCATTGTTATTTAAATTAAAGACATTCACACAAACAAGTTTTATACATATATAAAAGTATAAGAAATTATATTTATTTCTGATTTTATTTCACCTTCTATAATCCCATAACTAGAAAACCTGTACAAATAAACACCCTGGACCAGTACCACTAGACCCCCTAGACCAGTACCACTAGACCCCCTAGACCAGTACCACTAGACCCCCTGCATCAGTACAACTGAACCCCCTAGACTAGTACTGGTCTAGGAGATCTTGTGGTAATTGTAAAGTGGATGTAATGGTACTGATCTAGGGTTTCTATTGATACTGGTTCAAGAGGTGTTATGGTTCTTGTCAAGGGGATCTGTTGGTACTGGTTCAGGGTATCTAGTGGAACTGGTCCAGGGGATCTAGTGTTACTTGTCTAGGCTATCTAGTGATACTTGTCCCTTAAAACAGTATCACTATAAACCCTGGACCAGTATTACAAGATCCCCTGGACGTGTACCACTTCACCTCTTGGACAAGTATCACTAGATCCCCTAGACCAGTAACATTAGATCCCCTGGGCCAGTACCACTAGGTCCCCTGGACAAGTACCACTACACCCATTGGACCAATATCAATAGAAACCCTGAACCAGTACCACTAAAGCCCTTAGAGAAGTACCACTTGATCCCTTGGATCAGTATCCAAAGATCACCTAGACCAGTACCACTAGATCCCCTTGACCAGAACATTAAGATTCCCACTACCAGTACCACTAGACCACCTGGATCAGTGCTACTAGATACCCTGGACCCGTACCACTAGATCCTCAGGATCAGTACCAATAGTTCCCTTGGACCAGTACCACTAGATCCCCTGTACCAGTACCACTAAATCCCCTGGACCAGTACCACTAGATCCTCTATACCAGTACCACTAAATCCTCTATACCAGTACCACTAGATCCCTTTGACCAGCACCACTAGATGCCCTAGACCAGTACCACTAGATCCCCTGAACCAGTTCCACTAGATAATCTGGACTAGTACCATTCATCCCACGGACCAATACCACTAGACCCTGCTGGACCAGTACCACTAGACCCTCTGAACCAGTACCACTACATCCCTGGATTAGTACCACTAGATCATCGAACCAGTACCACTAGATCCTCAGGATCAGTACCAATAGTTCCCTTGGGCCAGTACCACTAGATCCCATGTACCAGTACCACTAAATCCTCTATACCAGTACCAATAGATCCCCTAAACCAGTACCACTAGATCCCCTTGACCAGCACCACTAGATGCCCTGGACCAGTACCACTAGATCCCCTAAACCACTGCCACTAGATCCCCTGGACCAGTACCATTCATCTCATGGACCAGTACCACTAAACCCTGCTTGACCAGTACCACTAGACTCTCTGAACCAGTACCACTACATCCCCTGGATTAGTACCACTTGATCCCCTGGACCAGTAATACAAGATCCCATGGACCAGTACCACTAGACCCAAAACGAGTTCCACTAAAACCTCAGGACCAGTACCACTAGACCCCTTGGACTATATCACTAGACCCATGGACTGGTAACAGTAGATCCCTTTGACCAATACTACTAAATCCCCTGGAACAGTACTTCTAGATCTACTTAACCAGTAATAGTAGATCCTCTGGACCAGTATCACTAGACCCAAACACCAGTACCAGAAGATCCCCTAGACTAGTACTACTAGATCCCATGGACCAATACTACTAGATGCCCATGTCCAGAACTTTTAGGTCTCCTGGACCAGTACCACAAGATCCCCTGGACCTGTACCATTACACTGTGCTGGACCAGTACGACTAAACCCTCTGAACCAGGGGTCCGTCTTATCAAAGATCGTACGACAATATTAACTTAAGATCGACTTTTGTTATTCTAGAATAAAAGTGATTATGATCTGTATGTTTCAAATATCAAGGATATTTGACAGCTATTTTGAAAATGAATGGAAATGTTCAACAAAAGTAATTATTAATGTGATGGTTACATATTTATGGCGCTTCGAAAATTGCATCGTAAGGTGAGAATGTCGTACGATGTTTGATAAGACGGGCCCCAGTACCACTACATCCTCTGGATTAGTTCCACTTGATCCCCTGGACCAGTACTACAAAACCCCATGGACCAGTACCACTAGAACCCCTGGACAGGTACCTCTAGACCCCTTGGACACATATCACTAGATCCCCTTCAAGCAGATGCACTAGATCCCCTTTGCCAGTACCACATAACCTTCTGGACCAGCAAAAGTAGATCCCATTGACCAGTACTACTAGATCTCCTGAACCAGTACCACTAGATCCCCTGCGCCAGTACCACTAGATCCCCTGGACCAGTACCACTAGAACCCCTAGTCTGTACCACTAGATCCCCTGGACCAGTACCACTAGATCACCTGGAACAGTACCCCTGGATCATTACCACAAGATCCCCTGCACCAGTATCACTAGATCCCCTGCACCAGTACCACTAGATCCCCTGGACCAGTAGCACTAGATTACCTGGGCCAGTACCCCTAGATTCCCTGCACCGGTACCACTAGATTCCCTGCACCAGTACCACTAGATCCCTTGCACCAGTACCACTAGATCCACTGCACCAGTACCACTAGACCCCCTGGACCAGTACCACTAGATCCTAAGGATCATTGCCACTAGTTCCCTTGGACCAGTACCACTCGACCCCCTGCACCAGTACCCCTAGATCCCCTAGCGATTTCTATTTCATCCAATGGACCAGTACCACTAGAAACTGCTGGACCAATACCACTGGACCCTCTCAACCAGTACCACTACATCCCCTGGATTGGCACCACTAGATCCCTTGCACCAGTACCACTTGATCCCCTGCACCAGTACCCTAGATCCTATGGACCAGTACCACTAGATCCCTTGCACCAGTACCACTAGATCCTCTGGACCAGTACCACTAGATCCCTTGCACAAGTACCACTAGATCCCTTGTAAACATACCACTAGATCCCCTGGGCCAGTACCACTAGACCCCCTTTACCAGTACCACTGGATTCTCTGGGCCAGTACCACTAGACCAGTACCACTAGATCCCCTTCACCAGTACCACTAGATCCCATGCACCAATACCACTAGATCCCCTGCACCAGTACTACTAGGCCAGTACCACTAGACCCCCTTGACCAGTACCACTAGATCCCCTGGGCCAGTACCACTAGATCCCCTGGACCAGAACCACTAGATCCACTGCACCAGTACCATAAGATCCCCTGCACCAGTACCACTAGATCCCCTGGACCAGAACCACTGCTTCAATAGGACAAGTACAACTAAAACCCTAAATTGAGTACCACTTGATCCCCTGGACCAGTACTTCTTATACCAAACCAGTACTAGTAGATTCCCTGGACAAGTACTACTAGATCCCTTAGACCAACCAGTGTCATTAGATCCAAAAACCAGTGACAGTATATCCCCTGGAAGAGTACTTCTAGTCGCTTGGACCAGTACCACTCGATCCCCTGGATCAGTACCACTTAGCCACTTGGACCAGAACAACTAGGCCCCTGGACCAGTACCAATAGATCCCCATAACCAATACCACTAGTTCCCCATGGACCACTACCACTAGATCCTCTGGAACAGTACCACTAGATCCTTTGGATCAGTTCTTCTAGATCCCTTGGATCAGTATCACTTGGTCCCCTGTACCAGTACAACTTAACCACTTGCTTAAGTACAACTGGACCAGTACCACTAGATCCACACTACCAGTACAAATAGATCCCATGGGGCAGTACCAGTATATCCCTGGGCAAGAACAATAGTTTTCCTTGACCACTACCACTTGTTCAACTGGACCAGTACGACAAAACTACTTGGACAAGTGCAACTAGACCTCTGGACAAGTACCACTAGATCCCCTGCACCAGTACCACTATATCCCCTGGACCAGTACCCCTAGATCTCCTGCACCAGTACACTAGATCCCCTGGACCAGTACCACTAGATCCCCTGGACCAGTACCACTAGATCCCCTTGACCAGTAACACTAGATCCCCTGGACCAGTACCACTAGATCCCTTGCATCAGTACTACTAGATCCCCTGGGCCAGTACCACTCGTTCCCCTGGACCAGTACAACTAGATCATCTGGACCAGTACCACTAGATTCCTTGCACAAGTACCACTAGATCCCCAGGGCCAGTACCAGTAGACCAATACCACTAGATCCCCTAGACCAGTACCACTAGATCCTCTGGGCTAGTACCACTCGACCAGTACCACTAGATCCCCTGTACCAGTACCACTAGATCCCCTGCACCAGTACCACTAGATCCCCTGGGCCAGTACCACTAGACCCCCTGGACCAGTACCACTAGATCTTCTGAACCAGAACCACTAGATCCCCTAGACCAGTACCACTAGATCCTCTGGGCCAGTACCACTCGACCAGTACCACTTGATCCCCTGCACCAGTACCACTAGATCCCCTGCACCAGTACCACTAGATCCCCTGCACCAGTACCACTAGATCCCCTTGACCAGTACCATTAGATCCCCTGGACCAGTACACCTAGATCCCTTGCACCAGTACCACTAAACCCCCTGGACCAGTATCCCTAGACCCCCTGGACCAGTACCACTAGACCCCAAGACCAGTACCCCTAGTTCCCCTGGGCCAGTATCAGTAGATCCCCTGCACCAGTACCATTATATCCCCTGCATCAGTACCACTAGGCCAGTACAACTAGATCCCTTGCACCAGTACCACTAGATCCTCTTGACCAGTACCATTAGATCCCCTGCACCAGTACCACTAGATCCCTTGCAACAGTACCACAAGACCCCCTGGACCAGTACCCCTAGATCCCCTGGACCAGTACCACTAGACCCTATGGACCAGTACCCCTAGTTCCCCTGGGCAATACCATTAGCTCCCCTGCACCAGTTGCACTAGATCCCCTGGACCTGTACCACTAGATCCCATTGACCAGTACCACTAAATCCCATGGACCAGTACCACTAGATCCCTTGCACCAGTACCACTAGATCCTCTGGGCCAGTACCACTAGATCCCCTACACCACTATATCCCCTAGACCAGTACCACTAGATCCTCTGGGCCAGTTGCACTTGACCAGTACCACAATATCTCCTGCAACAGTACCACTAGATTCCCTGCACCAGTGCCACAAGGCCAGTACCACTAGATCCCCTGGACCAGTACCACTAGACCCCCTGGACCAGTACCACTAGATCCCCTGCACCAGAACCACTAGATCCCCTGGACCAGTACCACTAGATCCCCTGGACCAGTACCACTAGATTCCCTGCACCAGTACCACTAGATCCCTGCACCAGTTCCACTAGATCCCACAAACCAGTACCATTAAATCCCATAGCCAGTACCACTAGATCCTCAGGGCCAGTACCACTCGCACAGTACCACTAGATCCCATGTACCAGTACCACTAGATCCCCTGCACCAGTACCACTAGATCCCCTGGACCAGTACCACTAGACCCCTTGAACCAGTACCACTAAATCCCCTGGACCAGAACTACTAGATCCCCTGGACCAATACCACTAGATCCCCTTGACCAGTACCCCTAGATACCATGCACCAGTTCCACTAGACCCCCTGGATCAATATCATTAGATCCCTTGGACCAGTACCTCTAGATCCCGTGCACCAGTACAGCTAGATCCCTAGCACCAGTACCACTAGACCCCCTGTACCAGTACCACTAGATCCCCTGGACCAGTACCACTCAAATCCCTGCACCAGTACCACTAGATCCCCTGGGACAGTACCACTAGATCCCCTGCACCAGTACCACTAGACCCCCTGGACCAGTACCACAGAATCCTCAGGATGAGTACCACTAGATCCCTGGTCCAATACAACTAGATCCCCATGAACCAGTACCACTAGATCCACTGGACCAGTACCACTAGATCCCTTGCACCAGTGCCAACTACGTCCCCTGGGCCAGTACCAATAGACCAGTATCACTAGATCCCCTGCACCAGTACCACTAGACCCCCTGGACCAGTACCACAAGATCCTCAGGGCCAGTACCAGTAGCCCATTACTACTAGATCACCTAGACCAATACCACTAGATCCTCTGGGTCAGTATCACTAGATCCCCTGCACCAGTACCACTACATCCTCTTGACCAGTAACACTAGATCCCCTGGACCAATACCACTAGATCCCTTGCATCAGTACCACTTGATCCCTTGGGCCAGTACCACTCGATCCCCTGGACCAGTGCAACTAGACCCTCTGGACCAGAACCACTAGATCCCTTGCTCCAGTACCACTAGATCCCCTGGGTCAGTACCAGTAGACCAATATCACTAGATCCCCTAGACCAGTACACTAGATCCCCTGGACCAATACCACTAGATCCCCTAGACCAGTACCACTAGATCCTCTGGGCCAGTTCCACTAGATCCCCTGAACCAGAACCACTAGATCGCCTGCACCAGTACCACTAGATCCCCTGCACCAGTACCCCTAGATCCCTGGGCCAGTACCACTAGACCCCCTGGGCCAGTACCACTAGATCCCCTGGACCAGTTCCACTAGACCCCCTGGACCAGTACCCCTAGATCCCCTGGACCAGCACCCCTAGACCCCCTGGACCAGTACCCATAGATTCCCTTGGCCTGTACCAGTAGATCCCCTGCACCAGTACCACTAGATCCCCTGCACCAGTTTTACTAGATCCCCTGCACCAGTACCACTAGATCCCCTTTACCAATACCACTAGATCCCCTGGACCAGTTGCAATAGATACCTTGCACCAGTACCACTAGATCCCTTCGGCCAGTACCAGTAGACCAGTACCACTAGATCCCCTGGACCAGTACCACTAGATCCCCTGGGCCAGTACCACTAGACCAGCACCACTAGATCCCCTGCACCAGTACCACTAGACCAGTACCACTAGATCCCCTGCACCAGTATCCATAGATCCCCTGCAACAGTACCACTAGATCCCCTTGACCAGTAACACTAGATCCCCTGGACCAGTACCACTAGATCCCTTGCACCAGTACCACTAGATCCTCTGGGACAGTACCAGTAGACCAGTACCACTAGATCCCCCTGCACCAGTACCACTAGACCAGTACCGCTAGATCCCCTTCACCAGTACCACTAGATCCCCTGCACCAGTACCACTAGGCCAGTACCACTAGATCCCCTGGACCAGTACCACTAGATCCCCTGGACTATTACCACTAGATCCCCTGGACCAAAACCACTAGATCCCCTGGACCAATACCCCTAGATCCCCTGCACCAGTACCCCTAGATCCCCTGCAACAGTACCACTAGATCCTCTGCACCAGTACCATATGATCCCATGCACAAGTACCACTAGGCCAGTACCACTAGATCCCCTTGACCAGTACCACTAGATCCCCTCGACCAGAACAACTAGATCCCCTGCACCAGTACCACTAGATCCCCTGGACCAGTACCACTAGATCCCTGGACCAGTTCCACTAGATACCCTAGACCAGTACCACTAGACCAGTCTCACTAGATGCCCTGCACCAGTACCACTAGATCCCTTGCACCAGTACCACTAGATCCCCTGGGCCAGTACCAGTAGACCAGTACCACTAGATCCCTAGACCAGTCCACTAGATCCTCAGGATCAGTACCACTTTACCAGTACCACTAGATCCTCTGCACCAGTACCACTAGATACCCTGCACCAGTATCACTAGGCCAGTACCACTAGATCCCCTGGACCAGAACCACTAGATCCCCTGCACCAGTACCACTAAATCTCCTGCACCAGTACCCATAGATCCCCTACACCAGTACCCCTAGATGCCATAGACCAGTACCACTATATCCCCTGTACCAGTACCACTAAATCCCCTGGACCAGCACCACTAGATCCTCTGGACCAGTACCATTCGATCCCCTGGACCAGTACCTTAGATGCCAATTATCAGTACCACTAGATTCATACAGTTGTGTCCTTTGAACCGGTACAGATATTAATTAAAAAATGATAGATACATTGTCAGAGCATGATGGATCATTAGCAGAAAAAGTATCTTGTACGCGTCTGGACAGGAGCCATATCGACGACAACTGCGGATACATTTGACCAGCTCCAACTAGAAAAATATACCAGTGCTACCTCCCTCATACAAGCAGTTTAATCAAATTATATATTCGTAGAGGAGCCTTTTGAAGTCATAAGGCATGTATTATGTAGGATGAAAAAACGGGGGACAAGGCTTGCAACTTTTAGTGTGAAAAACATCAGGGAACTTCTGTTAACCAGTTTCTGTCTACAGACAGATCGACAGACCCATGTCTTGACAAGCAAAGTGAATACATGTACCATATTGTTCAGGTTCTTCATGTCGTATGCTTTGAAAACGATGTTTCATACCCGATGCATATAGGTCTAGAATGTTCCTACCCTGCTGTCACGCTTCAGTGCCGTCGTTTCATGTAACAGCATCCTAGTATAGACCGACGATGAATCTCTTTAACGTATGTATATTTCGCATTGTTACACTGAAATTCAACCGCGCTCAACATACTTGGGTTGCGAAATATGTTTTCTTTATACAAGTTACAATTATCCATGCAGCCCCCCTGTTTATACAACAAGCGTGTCGCAATGCGGTAAATTAGTGAAGTGTTATTATTGCCCAAACATTTTATTAAAATTAATAGTGAACAGCTTATAAACTTTATTTTAGACGAACACATATAATTATTTATCCACTAGTCCGGTTTCTTGTACTATGATACGCCTGTAAATCTATATGTTTATGTTCAGAACAGTAACTGAACGCGAAAATGAAACGTAATTGCGTTTTAACTATCGTCCTAACCTTGATTGTTGTGTTCAATCAGTAACGCTTGATGTATCAGATGAGAACAGCAGCGTTTTAGGAGTTCCCGATATGAACGGCGGCAGGTAAACGCTGAACACTCGTAAAGTAAAAATTGAACACAAACGGTGTTCTTGAGTGCCCTGCATAACGCGTTAAAATACGAACATAGATGGTGACGTCACTACGTTATTGTCAGTAAGACCGGTGTGACACAATGGGGTAGGAAAGCACTTGTGCGTGGATGATCTCTCATCCGATCTATAACATTCACGATTGAACGACAGTGTTATTTAACAGCTTGAAATACAAAGCGCTCGGCTTTTCTAAGTATTCACAATATTGCAAAACAAGTATTTTCGAAAAATTCATCCCGTCTTACTCTTTGATAATTGTACTGATGGTATGCTTATAGACGTGTTGTTATTGCTGCCGCCCCTCCGCTCCAAAAAGGTATTATTGAACATATGTATCGTTTATCTGTGACTTGTGATCAGCCATCTATTCAGCAAAATAAAATGTAATGCGTAATCTAACACACTTTAATTGAATTTATGGGCTTAACAGTAAGCTTTCAATGTCTGCCCATTTACAAATTATTGGAACCAAACTTGGCTATGAATTTTGACATGTTCGGCGCCCGTCGTTGTGCGACGTGCGGTAAGTGTCGTCAGCATTTAGCTCATTACCACTCTATAGGCCACAATTTTCATGAAACTTGGTCCGATTGTTTATATGTACCCTATGGTCTATGTAAGCTTAGTTAGAATCAGGGGCAAGTGTATTAAAAACACTAGCTCACCAGGTCAAATCTTTGACAAAAATTGTAACAACACTAGAGGCAACATTTATGACTCGAATCAAATAAAACTCAGTAAGAATGTTAAGTCATGCAATATCTAGGCCGAGTTTAAATCTGGGTCACATGCGGCCCAAGACTTTATCACGATGTCAATCTTTGAAAAACCCTGTTATCACGCGAAATGTATGACTATTTGCATAAAACTTGGTTGTAATGTTTATTTTGACAATATCTAGGCCGAGTTTGGATCTGGTTAATGTGCGTTCATAAATTAGATCATCAAGTCATATCTTAGAAAAACATTGTTACCACTCTAGAACCCACATTCATGACTTATATATAATGAAACCCTGTCAGAATGTTTATTTAGACATTTTCTAGGCTAAGTTTTAATTTGTGTTTCATACCTTCAATCACTAGATATCCAGGTCAAGTCTATGACAAAACCTTGTTATCACTCTTCAGGCAAGATTGAAAATCAATCTTTATGAAACTTGGTCAGTATGTTTAGTTTGGCTATACCTTAGTTGTATTTGAATTTTCGTCAGATGCATACAAAACTAGGTCACCATGTGGCATCTTAGAAAAACCATGTTACCAGTATAGAGGCCGCATTTATGACTTAATCTTTCTGAAACTTAGTTATGATTTTTATCTTTACAATACTATAGCCACGGGTCATTTGCTTCTACAAACTAGGTCACCATGTCAAATATGGAGAAAAAAAGCTTACCACTTTAAGGGCAACGTGTATGAGTTAAGCTTGGTAAAACTTGATAATAATGTTTATCTTCACAAAGCCAAGTTCGAATCTGGGTCAGATGCATCTTAACACTAGGTCACCAGGTCAAATACAAAATGTGTTACCCCTATATGACCACAATAACGACTCGGTCGTGATGACACTTAGAATGTTTTTCTCGACTATATCAGGCCATGTTTGAATCTCTGTCAAGCGTGATCAAAAACTAGATTTCCTGATCGAGTTATCATAAAGTCCGTGAACTCAGGTGAGCGCTTATGTGCCATCGTGACCTTCTTGTTTGAATTGTGTCAGTTAATGCCTTAAATTGCTTACCACTTTAATAAAAAAAATAAAGAAAAAGGAGAACATCGTTTGTCCCCAGCGGGGTTTCGACAAATCTTTGGATGACATTATTCACTCGACCATACTGACTTTTTTTTTTAAATTGGAAGGTTCATTTTATGCTTGATATAGGCGAGTTATGCGTTCTTGCAAAAGTGTAACGGAAACAACAGAATCGTTTCAAAATATCAAATGGTTTCACGGTTGTAAGGCTCCATTATATTATCCGTTTCAAATGATGATGATTTGTAAGAGAAGCTTTTTTCAGTATTAGTCTACGCTCTGATTTACAGTGGGTTTTTTATGTGACAAAAGTTGGGAAATTGTCATTTCGACAATCTGTGAACAAGTTCCTTTAAGTGTGTTATCTAATAATATATACATTTAATATTACACGCATTAAGCGATGAAATGTGATAGTATTTGGTCATTGAAGTTGCATTATTTCGACCCATTAAACTGCAGTAACACCGTGGGCTAACTGTCATAGTTCAGGAACAAAACACAATCATTTACCGTACGTTAATGTGCACATTGGCCGGGCTGCACTAAAGTTGACCCGGTCGTTATAATTTGTTTTCAACGTAATTGCTAACCAGTTCGATATAGTTGTGGTTTTAAATACCACATGTCATTGATATCACATGTAGAAGTCCATCTCATACTTTGGACAGTTTTTTCGCGGCAATACTAATAGCAGAGTGGTGAATGCGGAAAATATTGGACAATGCACTTTAGAAAACTAAAAGTTACGTCACCATGTATGATGCGTTACTATTGAAAAACGTTTAATTTCAAACATGTTTTTTTTTTCAGGAGCATTCGATACAAAAGAATATTAATAAACGATTGCGTCTCATGAAAAACATCAAAAATGCTTTTTTATGCATACAGCACACAAATCAGTTTGCTTTCGTTCAGTCGGCCTATACAATAAAGTGAATTATTTTCATTTGTTGTAAATTTATTTAAATATTATACTATTTGATTTAACAAACCATCTCAACTCAGAATAGGGTGAGTTTATTTTATTTCAAAACAATATGATAGTTAAACCCGGCTACGAAGGAGAAGAAATAGTTCGAAGGCATAAATTCACATAAATGGTATTAATTTCAATAATGTCTCTTTACTTCAATAGAATTGTGCGTTTTGAAATAAAAAAAGTAGTGCGCTCCTATGGTCCGTTGGCCACATTGTAAATTCGATCTACCCGGCCGTGAATCCGGCTGTCGGTATACTGAATATTGTAAACGCCGCGTTGGTTTCGGATTGCAAAAACCCCACCCTGTACAGCAAAAATCTGATTGGATTCATTCGACAGTTTCGTTTGTCGTAAGAAGGATGGAAGATTGAAAATGCTTTCGGAAATATTTCTTATCCCAGTGGTGTTTCTAGCCGTGTCGCAGGTAATGTTTCATTTATTATTATGTATGATGCATTATTAGAGCGTGTTAAACTCGACGTAAAAATAAGTCAAATAAAATGTGTTAAATGCACATGTGCAGGGCATTGACATGAAGTTATGCCAATGTTAAAGGGATCTTTTCACGCTTTGGTAAATTGACAAAATTGACAAAAGTTGTTTCAGATTCGCAAATTTTCGTTTTAGTTATGATATTTGTGAGGAAACAGTAATACTGAACATTTACCGTGGTCTAATATAGCCATTATATGCATCTTTTGACGATTTTAAAACCTAAAAATTATAAAGCGTTGCAACGCGAAACGATTGAATAATTTGGAGAGTTCTGTTTTTGTCGTTAAATTTTGTGAAACTACGAAGATTGCTTATATAAGGTATAAAATACGTCAAGTATGTGTACTCGGCGGAATAGCTCAGTAGGCTAAAGCGTTTTTACTTCAGGACTCTGGCAGGACTCCAGGGGTCACTGGTTCGAAACCTGGTCCGAGCAATGTTCTTTTCCTTTTTTTAATTTTATTCTCGATTTTTTACTGGAGCTTTTACGATCCAATGTTTAAATTTATCGATATAAAGCATTTAATGAATAAGTTAAAAAATGCCAAAATCTGTGAAAAGGCCCCTTTAACATTTTGAAAAGGGTACAAATAGTTTCATTTCTGTGTTATTTGAATAACTAATTATGATACATTAATCTTAAAAAAACTCTAGCATACTGAACACTGAATCAATAAATCGCACCAACGATCTGCTGTTCAAACCATATGTTTATATATTGATATAATACAAGCTATTTTTAGTGACACTTAATGTATTGTGTAATTTAACTATAAAATGCAAAAATCTTGATTTAATTTGACGAGATTTTGTCGGAATAGTGTAATAATTAGAGAGACGATAAATGCTATAAAAGAAAGTCATTAAACGAGCATGTGCGTAGAGTGTGGCTTTTTTCTAGTTTGTCAGTAAATTCTTCAAATTGATAAATGTACACATCGGAACTAAAGAGCATAAGTATAAAAAAATATATAACAAATACAACAAAGTTAAACATCCCTGGGCTTGTACTACTCGCCTTTAGATAAGGCAGCTTATCCTTCCATTATCCACGCCGCCGTCCAAACTGTTACATAATACCTCGCATTTTATGCTCTATATAAGCAATGTACATATTGTCACACAATTTAACAAACATAATTTAATTGTTTCGCGTTTTTTAAACGCTTGATAATTTTGTCAATTTTAATTATGATTTATTTTAAAACAAAAATGTGTTTTCTGTATTCCGAGTATATGGTATTATTGTTATTTCGCTCCCTGATTTACAGTGTTCTTTATTTGAATCTGTGACAGGAAGTTGGAAATTGTCCTTTCGACGATCTGCGAAGTACCTTTAATGGTGAGCTTGTTACTATAAAATGCGAGGTTTGTAAAGCGTGCCTATGTCTAATTCATTGCAGCTTAATACATATACACTATGTACCTACGTATATACTTACTTCCGATCTTGTTCAGCAGTTTGACAAGAAAATCAAAAATAAATATACTCGAACAGGAAATTGTTTTCTATACAACTGCGTTGAAATCAGTTAGTAATTTAAAATCATTGCAGGTTGCATTGTTTAACCTGCCTGAGTTAGCGACGTCGTGTAAACCATACAAAAACAAACAAACAAATACTATATAACACCCGCATTGAACTTGTATGTATGCTCATTGTGTGATCATTGTCTTAAAGAATGCAGCAATACAATGAGTCGGCAGAGATATAATATAGATCCAGTGGACAATAATGAGCAATGACTAAAGAGTTATAGTATAAAAAAGAGTATTTTATTCATTTACGCGTCGTCTTTAAACTCTGTATAACTTTGTCTAAGATTTTTTATAGTATGTTGAACTCATAAGTCTGTTTTAGTGAACTGTGTTTGCATGAACTGAAACGAATGATCCGATTAACTGCTTTATTTTTTCTTCCTTGTTCATATTTACGCGACACGATTGATTATCGGAAAAACATTCCCATTGCTGCATTGGTTGATGTTATATGAAAGAATGAAATGCATTCACGTTGACGAAATGTGATCTGTTTTCTGGTATAAATCAGATCGTAAAGGACAAGGCTGTGATGCTCAATACTCCATCGACCTGTTACGGTAACAACATGTTAACGTTGCACATAAACTATTGTCACGGTAAAACATGCTTATCAAAGATGTTTAAAACATGCTTATTCATTAGAAAAAACACACAACCGTGTAGTTAAATGATTAACAATTTAATTAAACATAAATCACTAAACGGTCTTGGTCTTAACGTCTTTAAGGTTATGTAATTTGGCCCAGAACTTTACCATACATGTAAATGCTGACTTATACCTCTTGAATATAACGGTAAAACGAATGTACATTTCATGTAACATGTCACTGTAACGAATAAGCTTTGGTCAGGATTACTTCATCTTTATTAAATAGGTTCGTTTGTTTAATAGTTTTTGATTGGACTTGTAATTGCGAAAAAAATGACATCTTAATCCGGAAATTGTTAAAGAGTTAGTGAAACTAGTTTCTCAAAAATGCTTCGTTTAAAAACAATGCATGTGTTATCTAAATTACAATCAGCCGATGTGTCTGTTTTAACGACATACATTGGAAATATGTCGAAATTGTGGACACTTTTACACTTACAAATGGCCTATTAAAACCGGCTGGTGTGAAACCACAATTTAAACCGCTTATGTCAGAACGAATCCTTATACATAGATCGTGCTTGACTAATAATTCTCTGAGTATATTATTGCGAGCTTATGGGGTAAAAGTCACTAGCTGTCTGTTAGCCTGTTACTAAAATGAAAAATCGACCTGCATTTTACATGTATCGTTAGCTAGAGCGTTTAACTGAGAGACTGAAGAATTAATCGACAAAAACAACCGCAACCAATAGCTATAAGGGAGTGAAAACTCGTGGTGTTTTGTCCATTTGCATGGAGGCCCTTTGCTGGCATATGTCAGAAAAAAGGTAACCATATTTGTTTTGTTGTAAGCTTGTGTCTCCCCGACTACTGGACTATTTAAAGGGGCCTTTGCACAGATTTTGGCATATTTTGAAGTTTGTCATTAAATGCTTTATATTGATTAATGTAAACACTGGATCTTTAAAGCTCCAGTAAAAAATCAAGAATAAAAGGAAAAAAGGAAAAAAGTGGCCGGTACCAGAGCTCGAACCAGTGACCCCCGGAGTACTGGAATTAGTCTGAAGTAATAACGCATAAGCCCTCTCGGCTATTCCGCCGAATATACATAGTTGAAGTATTTTATACAATCTTCGTAGTATCGTAAATTTAAACGACAACAACAGAACTCTCCAAATTATTATATCGTTTCGCGTTGCAACGATTTATAATTTTTAGGTTTTCAAATCGTCAAAAGATACATATAATTGCTATATTGGACTATGGTAAATGTTCAGTAATACTGTTTCCTCACAAATATCATAACTAAAACGAAAATTTGCGAATCTGAAACAACTTTTTTTTATTTTGTCAATTTACCAAACCGTAAAAAGATCCATTTAAGAACATGGCGTGACCTCTTATTCAGTCGATTCAAAAATGATGATTAAAACATTCGCATTTTGAACAATCGGATACGTTGTGTCAGATATCGAGCAATGGCGCGATTTTATTTCACATTTCTTGTATCAGTTACATTCACGCCTTACCTGTAAAAACTAACCTCGAGGTTCCAAGTGTAATGGTGCATTATATATGTGGAATGATAAGCGTGAATCTAGAGTGTTGAACATACATACAATTGAGTCGTGTTCTGAGAAAACTGGGCATAATGCATGTGCATAAAGTGTCGTCCCAGATTAGCCTGTGCAGTCCGCACAGGCTAATCAGGGACAAGACTTTCCGCCTAAAATGGATATTTGCTAAGAAGATACTTCATTTAAACGAAAAATGTCATAAAGCGGAAAGTGTCGTCCCTGATTAGCCTGTGCGGACTGCACAGGCTAATATGAGACGACACTTTTCGCACATACATTATGCCAAGTTTTCTCAGAACGCGATACAATTGCTCAGGAGATGCAGCAGTTTCAAACTCGCTTTGTATTGTCATTGCACGTATCAGATTCAATTTTGAGTTGTTATTTTATATCGCTATTGTTGTGACCATCGTTCTCGAGTCTTCACGGCTGCAAAATTGCTATCATTATCATCGTCATTGTCATCAACGTGCTGTAATATAATAAACATAATATCGTGTTTTTTTAATTATGTTTAGCGTCCGCACATTAAAATTGCAGAGTTATTAATATAATGATGCTGTTATAAGGATAACACATATATTACACGTATATATACATGTGAAACAGTTAATTTTAAGTCTCAAATTGCGCATACAAAAAAACACACGGTTAAAAAGCCCAGGTATTTCGAAAAATGTTGCTGTGGAATAAAGTGTTGCCAGTGGCCGTAGATCCATACTGTTTGTGCAGTCCTGTGTCCGTCCATCAATCTCGTCATTTAGTACAATCGAATTTCTTTGATAGGGGATGACATAATGGTTTCTCTAATAGAGGATGACAATGATTACTCTAATAGAGGATGACATAATGATTTCTATAATAGAGGATGACATAATGATTTCTCTAATAGAGGATGACATAATGATTTCTCTAATAGAGGATGACATAATGATTTCTCTTATAGAGGATGACATAATGATTTCTCTAATAGAGGATGACATAATGATTTCTCTAATAAAAGATGACATAATGATTTCTCTGGTAGAATATGACATAATGATTTCTATGATAGAATATGACATAATGATTTTTTCTGATAGAAGATGACATAATGATTTCTTTGCTATAATTTAAAGCTTTACGCACAGTAAGTGTAGGGTCATACAAAGTTATATAAATCTTCAGTCTCAGTGGTGTGTGATCGTTTAAGGCAGCATACCACACGATCAACCATCCAGACATAATATGTACATTAAAATGTGAGCGATGTTTTAACGACCCGAAATACGATCTGTTTTCATTTTCCAGATCCGTTTAGAGCGATGCTCGCTTCGCTTTTTGACCCCACTACATGTTGAACTTTGTATCAAAGTCAAGGCACGCGTCTAGATCTTTAATATTTTGTGTAACTTCCATACTTTTCGGAGGCTGATGCATGAATGTCAAAATGTGACGCTGACCGTGTGAAGCATCGTGGATATTTGTTGCGTACATGTTCATTTTGTTTTGCATGTTTTTTTTAAAGAAAAGAAAATACACGTTGCTTTTATTTTAATAGTAATTTAAGTGCATGTGAATTTAACACGAAACATTCTGACTTGTCTGTAAGACAGTGTTTTTAATTTTATACGAAGTTGACATTCTCACTTACTTGTTAAAAAGTTCCTTATACATCTTTAACTTGTTATACATTTGCCGATATTAGTTAGCAAAAAGTCGGATAGTGTGCGTCAAAAATTGTAAACAGGAACGTTTAACTATAAATGTAAAAAAAAAAAAAAACATTTTAAAGCAAAATTATACAAAACATGTGCAATAAACGTGATGTATATATTAAATGTGAGTTGATTTAAAAAAGAAACTTTGAATAAAAAAACATATTTATCATTTTTATCATCTGCGTCGTTACAGGAATTTCCATACACAATTTTATGAAATGTTATCTTCAAATTAGAAAGTTATGAAGTGTAACCAATTTTTACATACATTACTTCACCGCTGGATTTTTAAAATTAATAAAAATAACTCCAATGTGCACATATATTTGCTATCTAGGTGGTATGAACTCTGTGAAATCACAAAACCAGAACATTAATACGGTAATATAAAGACTTGTATCTTGAGATAATAGTCCCATTACAACACCATGGTTGAGAAACATATTTGTAGTTGATATATTTCTCCAATGTCTGTGTTGACATCAGTGCTCCAAAAACTGAATTGTTGATTTTATTTACATTATATGAAAATAAAACTATGCAGTTAAAAGATTAACAATTAATGTAGTATATTGGTATTTCAATTGAATAAATACACATCATTTTAGTTTACAATAATTATTATAACAATGATAATATTGCAGCTGAAACAGCTTTTTCCAGGGAAAATTACGTGTTCTGTTTTTTTAGAAAACTCTTCGAAACGTACATTGTTTAAATGACACTCATGTAATTAAAAGAACTCGCAGAGTATTTTCTTAATTAAATACTAATTTTAGTAACGTTACAACTGTCTATTTTCTGAAGAACAATATACATTGAACTTTCGCGTTTTACCAATACTTAGTTGTTCATGCAAACAACTAGTTGTATCTGAATTCTGATCACATAAACTTGAATTCCTCAAAAAGAACACAAAAACCAACATTGCGAGGATCGAATAAATTTATTAACCAAATTTCGGAGTTGGATTAAATTTTCGTTTACTCTCCGAAGTGTACCATTCGTCCTTAACACTCCTTACACAATAACAATAAAAACAGACACACAATTAAATAACAGATTGACAATATAGTGCAAAAAGTTGAAGGCTAAATATACGGTTAAAAATCAGTGTAATATCATAGTGCGTTAGCAAGGGGAAATACCTTCTATCGTGAGAATAATCTTATTGAGAGACATGTTTTTACTTTGAAACGTTGTGCAATAAAAAGGTTATAATACAGTTAATTATAGCGTTTGGCTTTATATAAAAAAAAATCATATTTCATGTACCGATATAATATTGAGACTTTTTAAACGGCCAGCCACCAATACAAACAAATACATTGTACCAAAATAATACATGCTTTAAACAAAATGAATATTTCCCCTCAAAAACCGGTTCGTTTTAACATCCACAAAATACACGATAATTAATTACGAGTTCAGTATCTTTAGTTAAAACCCCATCAATTTACAAAATTGGCTCTTACATGGAACTTGATTTTATAAATATGTGTGGCTAACCAACCGAATCAATGCTTCCTGGTTCAAACGTGTCATCAAACACTCCTTATGTAGAATTGGTTTCGGTGTACGGATGATTCTGACGTTAACATTGGCGCAATTTAAGTCGCTATGTATGCACATTCAAGTTATTTGGTACACGCTTTCACTTATGCTTACCGTTGTTGTTCTAATCCCATGTGCAATCAAAACAGGTAAGTGCATCGGGAAGTTCATAACATTGCAATTGATAAATATTTCCCCATAGTTGTTATAACTGCTTATAAATCTGCCGTGGTCTAATATTTACTTTTTAGAATAAATAAAACTTAAAAATTAAATAAGTTGTATGTCCTTTTGACGATTCGATTGCGTAAATCCAATTATTATTTTCTGTGCTTTGAGTTGTGATAACCTCTGTCCCGTTTTTGACATTGGTTCAACACCGTAAGGCGTAGTCCAATAATCATTATGTTTGGGCTTAAACCCGGACACAGCCCATTGTGAACTGCGGATACAAACATTATAACGCTGCACATCTTTGAAACTATTTCTCGCGACTCGGTTATTAAATTGTCGGTTTTGAATTGGTAATTGTAAGGTATTTTTGCGACAACACCCGTAAATTCGATAAGTTTGTAATTAAACATGACTGCGGTGGAGCTTTCTAAACTTTGATTATTATGTTCTCATTTAAATTACACACATTAGTCAGAACGTGGTCTTATTACGTTATAATTTTTAAACATCGCCGCGAATGGGCCGATTAACTCTGCGTCATTTCAATAATGCGTCTCTATTTTATCACCCATAACATTTCCACGGCAAATTATTATTTCTTCGGCTGATGAGCATCTATAATTCACAAGATATTTCTTAAAGAAAAGTTGTGCGTGCTATCTAGTTCAATTAGTTTCGGTGTCGCGTTTGTATTGAGCCCAAAAAGGTTGACAAAACAAAACTTGACGAAGAAATAATATTTTCAATCCTACATACGATTAAGAAAATAAACCAATTGGAGCAATACGTTATTATACCCCCATTACCATTGGTAATGCGGGCTATATAGGAGTCACTTTGTCGGTCGGTCGGTCTGTTGGTCTGTCTGTCTGTCTGTCTGTCTGTCTGTCCCGAAATTTCATCCGATCTTCACCAAACTTGGTCACAAGTTGTATCTAGATGATGTATAGGTCAAGTTTAAATATGGGTCATGCTGTGTCAAAAACTAGGTCACAGGGTCACTTAGTGTGTTTTAAACCGAAAGTTTGTCCGGACCATAACTATGTCATTTATCGTCAGATTTTAATTTTTTTAAATAACTTGGTACATTTGTTCACCATCATGGGACGGTGTGTCGTGTGAAAAAAGTACGTCAACATCTCAAAGGTCAAGGTCACACTTGGAGTTCAAAGGTCAAATGCATGTCCGGGCCATAACTTTATCATTTATTGTGAGATTTAAAAATCATTTGGCAAATTTGTTCACCATCATTGGACGGTGTGTCGCGCGAAAGAATTTACGTCGATATCTCCAAGGTAAAGGTCACACTTTGAGTTCAAAGAAAGGTCAAATGCATGTCCGGGCCATAACTTTATCATTTATTGTGAGATTTTAAAATCATTTGGAAAATTTGTTCACCATCATTGGACGGTATGTCACGCGAAAGAATTACGTCGATATCTCCAAGGTCAAGGTCGCACTTTGAGTTCAAAGATCAAAAATGGCCATAAATGAGCTTGTCCGGGCAATGACTATGTCATTTATTGTGAGATTTTAAAATCATTTGGCACATTTGCTCACCATCATTGGACAGTGTGTCGCGCGAAAGAATTACGTTGATATCTCCAAGGTCAAGGTCACACTTTAAGTTCAAAGGTCAAAAATGGCCATAAATGAGCTTGTCCGGGCCATAACTATGTTGTTCATTGTGAGATTTTAAAATCATTTGGCACATTTGTTGAGCAACATTGGCCGGTGTGTCGCGCGAAAGAATTACGTTGATATCTCCAAGGTCAAGGTCAAACTGTGAGTTCAAAGGTAAAAAATGGCCATAAATGAGCTTGTCCGGGCCATAACTATGTCATTCATTGTGAGATTTTAAAATCATTTGGCACATTTGTTCACCATTATTGGATGGTGTGTCGCGCGAAAGAATTACGTCGATATCTCCAAGGTCAAGGTCACACTGTGAGTTCAAAGGTCAAAAATGGCCATAAATGATCTTGTCCTGGCCATAACTATGTCATTCATTGTGAGATGTAAAAAAATTACTTGGTACATTTGTTCACAAAGAATTACGTCGATATCTCCAAGGTCAAGGTCACACTTGGAGTTAAAAAGTGAAAAATTGCCATAAATGAGCTTGTCCGGGCCATAACCATGTCATTCATTGTGAGATTTTAAAATGACTCTGTACATTAATTTTGTTCACAGTCATTAGACAGCGTGTCATGCGAAAGAATTCAAGAGTTCAAAGGTCAAAATGGCCATAAATAATAATGGCATAATAATTCCTAAAAATCACCATTTAGATTCTCTTGTTTTGTGAAGACAGCTTGCAAAATAGTCTGTGTCAATGTGGCATGTGGGGGTATACGTCACGTCTGTGACAAAGCTCTAGTTAGACTAAACATTAATTTTATTTTTTTAATGAATAGATCTATACTGATTTGTTTGTCCATGGATTCAGTAATCGATGTTTGGTAGTTTTTCATTTTTTTTTGGAAGAAGTAAACATAACAAACATACGAAAAAATATTATTGAGGACAACATATTGTAACAAGGATATTGAAGAAATTTTAATATATATCGGAACTATAAGCATACTCAATATAAATTGTGAGCAAACACAAAATAGCTGTATTCAAAATCGTTTACATATTATCACCAATTTACATTTAAAAATAGTTGAAATAAATTTTTGCCATTTTTAGTTGGTCTCGTAAGCGGCCGACTAAATTTACAGAGCATGCTATGTAAATCAGTATGTGCTTAGCTAGCTTAGCTACGCTAAGGACTGTAACTCACTACTCTAGGAACGATTACCACTACCTGTCTGCACTGCAGACGACGAATGCTTAGGAGCGTCAGCTATACTACTGCAGTGGTTGTATTTACCAGCTTGTAAGTCGACATTGGCTAGTCTAGTGTTTATCATTGAAATCTGTTCATATTGGCTGCTTTCAGGGAAAACGGGGCTTAATGCATGTCAAATAAGATTAGCATGTGCACACTGATTAGCACAAGCTAATCAAGGACGACAACAGCGAACAACTTCAGTGCCTTCAGCGCTTTGGAAATAAATTGTTCCAATTTAGAAGGATGGGAGAGTCCACTAGGCATAAATGGGTTAAGAACATACGTTGAGGATCAAGTCATGATTTTCATTTACCTTGGGTTATAAATAGTGTACTACTTTGATTAATTGAATATTTACTTTTTTACCAGTTCACTTAAATCTAATGAACAGGAACATGCGCTGAGTGTCACGACGTTTATATATTTGTGTGGTTTTGGGGAAAACATGTAACCACGCCTAACCGCAAACACGAAACATTACTTATATTTTATTTAAAAAAATTTGGAACATTTCGAGCTCATAAACGTCATGGTTTAATGCTTTTGTCACGTTTCTCATTTTTCGTTGAAGGAAACGCCTTTAATTAATTTATTTAAAGAAATTTGGAACATTTCGAGCTCATAAGCGTTATGGTTGAATGCTTTTGTCACGTTTCTCATTTTTCGTTTAAGGAAACGCCTTTAATTAATTTGTAAATGTTGTATAATGACACTTCGGTTTAACCTAGACACAACTATCAACTTAATTTAACGGGTGCGATGCATCTGGGTATTGGTAAAACAAGTCTGCATTGAGTTATGGCTAAAGTTGTAATGGGTAAACTGGTGTCACGTTTTTTCCATAATTAAACAAAAACAAAACTTTCAGCGGGCATCGCGTTGGTCTAATGTGCGTGTAATAGTTCATTTATTAAATGTACACTTAACTGTTTTATGGGTTGGGACATTAGAAAATAATTTTCGTAAACCTGGCATTCTCCTGATCTTCAATATTATTTCGATAGTATTAAAAGGTCAAGAAAGCACTGTGCCTTTGCCTGCGCTAAGTTGAGGCTTTGACAGATTTGTGTTACGATGTTAAGGAAATAACTGCAACCGGGATGAATACTTACGTTTTTGTTTTACATTAAAAGGTACCACTATAACTTTAGGAACATGGCTTCTGAGTGTTAACGTGTGATATACGGTACAATTATATTGGGCGCGAGCGCAGTCCAATGTTAATATAACTTAACTACCCTGTATCCCACCGTGGGGTCGGTAAGAAGCTGTGTAACGAGTGCTTTTCATATTCCAATAGTTACGAAATAACAGGTGGAAAGTTCTCTACTCAGTTTTATAAAATGTCGCCTTGTTTTACATGTGAGACATATTTAACCTTAGTTTCCCAATATGAAAAGCTACCCACCAAATATCTAAAATACACTGTCAGCATGTGACCTGTCTTAGCCAATGAAAAACGAATATTCTGTACGAGGTAAAATAATATTGTTTGCTACCAAAGAAATATAACCCACAAGAGGTCTGCACATCGTACACATATCTCTGTTTAAAATTCCACTGTTTTGTCAAGAACTAAACTTAGAAACCGTTCTGTCATTCATGCTTCGTTTCTTGGGAAAAGAGTGATGAATTCTAAAAAAGTCCATGTGACACATGACAAACAATGTAACCATGTACTTGCGGGGTTACTGTTTTCTTCAAACATGTATGTCGGTTACTTGGGTATGGCTATGGCTATTGGACTCTATCTGGAAAGGCGTTTTATCTTATTTAATATGAGTAACATATATCGATTTCATGTGTGTGTCACAGTTAAACATATTGCTATTATAAGTTGATATGAATGCGCTTTCAAAGAGGCAATACAATAACTTTAAAAAAATTATTATTCAATATAATAACTTAGTATAATGCGTGTATGTATGCTTTCATTGTGTGGTGCAGTATGTGTATTTAGTACGTTCAATTTTCCAGTATATGTTTTTGTCAGTACAATTTTCAAGTATATGCTTTTAGTCAGTTCAATGTTTAAGTGTGTGTATTAAGTCAGTACAAGCTCCAGTATGTGTAAATAGTCAGTACAATGTACAAGTATGTGTATTTAGTCAGTACAATATTCTAGCATGTGTATTTCAACACACTGGTCAAATATGCGCATTTTGTCGGTACAATGTTCTGGTATGTGTATTTAGTTAGTACAATGGTCAAGTATGTGTAATTAGTCAGTTCAATTTTCAAGCATGTATAATCAGACATACATGTATGTGTATTTGGTCAGTACAATGTCTCAGTATGTGCATTTAGTAAGTACAATGTTCCAGTATGTGTATTGAGTCAGTACAATGTTCAAGTATGTATATTGAGTCAGTACAATGTTCCAGTATGTGTATTGAGTCAGAACAATGTTCAAGTATGTGTATTGAGTCGGTACAATGTTCAAGTATGTGTATTGAGTCAGTACAATGTTCAAGTTTGTCTATTGAGTCAGTACAATGTTCAGGTATGTCTATTGAGTCAGTACAATGTTCCAGTATGTGTATTGAGTCAGTACAATGTTCAAGTATGTCTATTGAGTCAGTACAATGTTCCAGTATGTGTATTGAGTCAGTACAATATTCAAGTATGTCTATTGAGTAAGTACAATGTTCCAGTATGTGTATTGAGTCAGTACAATGTTCAAGTATGTGTATTGAGTCGGTACATTGTTCAAGTATGTCTATTGAGTCAGTACAGTGTTCAGGTATGTCTATTGAGTCAGTACAATGTTCCAGTATGTGTATTGAATCAGTACAATGTTCCAGTATGTCTTCTGAGTCAGTACAATGTTCAAGTATGTGTATTGAGTCAGTACAATGTTCCAGTATGTGTGTTGAGTCTGTACAATGTTCCAGTATGTGTATTTAGTCAGTACAATGTTCCAGTATGTGTATTTAGTCAGTACAATGTTCCAGTATGTGTATTTAGTCAGTACAATGTTCCAGTATGTGTATTAAGTCGGTACAATGTTCCATTATGTGCATTCAGTCAGTACAATTTTCCAGTATGTGTATTTAGTAAGTTCATTGTTCCAGTATGTGTATTTAATCAGTACAATGTTCTAGTATGTGTATTTAGTCAGTACAATGTTCTAGTATGTGTATTTAGTCAGTACAATGTTCCAGTATGTGTATTTAGTCAGTACAATGTTCCAGTATGTGCATTTAGTCAGTGCAATGTTCCAGTATGTGTTTTTAGTCAGTACCATGTTCAAGTATGTGTATCGAGTCAGTACAATGTTCCAGTATGTGCATTTAGTTAGTACAATCTTCCAGTATGTGTATCGAGTCAGTACAATGTTCCAGTCTGTGTATTTAGTCAGTACAATGTTCCAGTATGTGCATTTAGTCAGTACAATGTTCCAGTATGTGTATTGAGTCAGTACAATGTTCCAGTGTGTGTATTGAGTCAGTACAATGTTCCAGTATGTGTATTGAGTCAGTACATTGTTCCAGTATGTGTATTTAATCAGTACAATGTTCCAGTATGTGTATTTAGTCAGTACAATGTTCCAATATGTGTATCGAGCCATTACAATGATCCAGTATGTGTATCGAGTCAGTACAATGTCCCAGTGTGTGTATTGAGTCATTACAATGTTCCAGTATGTGCATTTAGTCAGTACAATGTTGCAGTATGTGTATCGAGTCAGTACAATGTTCCAGTATGTGTATTGAGTCAGTACAATGTTCCAGTATGTGTAATGAGTCAGTACAATGTTCCAGTATGTGTATCGAGTCAGTATAATGTTCCAATATGTGCATTTAGTAAGAACAATGTTCCAGTATGTGTATTGAGTCAGTACAATGTTCCAGTATGTGTATTGAGTCAGTACAATGTTCTAGTATTTGTATTTTGTAAGAACAATGTTCCAGTATGTGTATTTAGTCAGTTCAATGTTCCAGTATGTGTATCGAGTCAGTACAATGTTCCAGTATGTGTATCGAGTCAGTTCAATGTTCAAGTATGTGTATTGAGTCGGTACAATGTTCAAGTATGTGTATTGAGTCAGTACAATGTTCAAGTTTGTCTATTGAGTCAGTACAATGTTCAGGTATGTCTATTGAGTCAGTGCAATGTTCCAGTATGTGTATCGAGTCAGTACAATGTTCCAGTATGTGTATTGAATCAGTACAATGTTCCAGTATGTGTATTGAGTCAGTACAATGTTCCAGTATGTGTATTGAGTCAGTACAATGTTCCAGTATGTGTATCAAGTCAGTATAATGTCCCAGTATGTGTATTTAGTAAGAACAAGGTTCCAGTATGTGTATTTAGTCAGTACAATGTTCCAGTATGTGTATTTAGTATGAACAATGTTCCAGTACGTGTATTTAGTAAGAACAATGTTCCAGTATGTGAATTGAGTCAGTACAATGTTCCAGTATGTGTATTGAGTCAGTACAATGTTCTAGTATGTGTATTTAGTAAGAACAAGGTTCCAGTATGTGTATTTAGTCAGTACAATGTTCCAGTATGTGTATTTAGTATGAACAATGTTCCAGTACGTGTATCGAGTCAGTACAGTGATCCAGTGTGTGTATTGAGTCAGTACAATGTTCCAGTATGTATATTTATTCAGTACAATCTTCCAGTATGTGTATTTAGTCAATACAATGTTCCAGTATGTGTATTAAGTCAGTGCAATGTTCCAGTATGTGTATTTAGTCGGTACAGTGTTCCAGTATGTGCATTTAATTACGTACACCGTTCTGGTATGTTTATTAAGTCAATACAACGATTGTTGTGCAATTACTTATGATAAATTTGTAGTAATCTTGTTTGTCAAACACTCGAACATGCTCTTCTTTTCAATGTCATAGAGCTAACTGTAACAGTAAGTCTAGGCTATACATCAGGAAGTGATTGAGCGACAACGCTTAGCATATCAGAGGGTTGGTAATAACAGCGCTTGGCAAAAATAATTAGGACTGACGTTTAAAATGACTATATTTACAGTTGAATTAATAGCCTTAACATGTCCAAAGCAACGTGCTCTAGTATTAAGCAATGTAAACTGTTTAAACGAACGGGCAAAGTGGCGTTCTTTACTGTATTTCGCATCGTGTTTCTTAAAGCTTGCTAAAGTTAAACACTATTTTTTATTTAAATTTTTGTTATTAAACCTGCGAAGCGGTGATAAAACGCAAATCATATCAATGTTTGCAAGGCACACCTAACGCATGTAACCTAAATGGGCGTAAACTGATGAAGGATATGAGGCTTCATTACTCCTACATTGATCCACCCTAGATTCAATCTAAACTTCAGACGAATATGGCATACAATCGGTTCTGCGTGGATGACATTTGGCCAAGCATTTGCATTAATGCTTAATTATTTTTGTTTCCGTAACAAAAAACAATTTTTGCCGGTTAATTGTTTTAAGTTATTTCATTAATCATATAACCCTTGATTGGTTTTTACATATTAATATTGCCATGGCATTCAATACACATACTTTTCTTAATACGAACGCCTAAACAACGGCAAATGAAAAAAACAGGTGGCTTATGCGTTGACAAATTATCCACAAGGCATCAGTTTCAACTGATGGACGTTTATCACATCTTCATACCCGCATTAACGAATTAACACATCTCTACGGAATCCGGATAGTGCCATCTTAAATCTCGCCCTTCTTTCATCAAGGGCGACACTAGACACACCATATATATATCGCGACAGTCGCGGCGACGCACGATATTTTGCGCGACAGTCGCGGCGACGCACGATATATTTAACACGATATATCGCCCTTGTGTAGATAGCCCAAAAGGCGATGTATCGTGTTAAATATACCCTGCGTCGCCGTGACTGTCGCGCAAACTATCGTGCGTCGGTGTGACTGTCGCGAAAAATATCGTGCGTCGCCGCGACTGTCGCGAAAAATATCGTGTATCGCTTTGTGTGTCGTGTCTCGCGTTCAAAGGGCGACACTAGCTAGACACACGAAGCGATACTCGATATTTTGCGCGACAGTCGCGGCGACGCACGATATTTGTACTGTACAAATATCGCTGTAATAATATCGCCTGTCGACCGTCGCGTTTTTTAAACGGTGTTACAGTTATTTTTAACCATTTATTATCAATATTGCTGCACTCGACATACACTCCGTGTGTCTAGTGTCGCCCTTTGAACGCGACTCACGACACACGAAGCGATACACGATATTTTTTCGCGGCGACTCACGATATTTTGCGCGACAGTCGCGGCGACGCATGATATTTTGAACGACAGTCGCGGCGACGCACGATATCTTTAACACGATATATCGCCTATTGGGCTACCTTCACAAGGGCAATATATCGTGTTAAATATATCGTGCGTCGCCGCGACTGGCGCGAAAAATATCGTGCGACGCCGCGACTGTCGCGAACAATTTCGTGCGTCGCCGCGACTGTCGCGAAAAATATCGTGTATCGCTTCGTGTGTCTAGTGTCGCCCTCGATGAAAGAAGGACAATATTATAGATGGCACTATTCGGATTCCGTACATCTCCCTTCGACCTCCTGATTATGAAAACCACACAAATAAATGGTTTATGTTTGTTTTCTATAAGCAGTGAACATTCTCAGAATGTTGAGATGTCTTTATAAAAGTGTAAATTTACACCTCCTGCATTAGTATAATCGTGCTAGTCACTACTTTATACTGTCGATTTTCATAAAAAATAAGCTTGTTACAGAAGCGATATACAAACTCATGTGTAAGAAACAATGTATGCTTTCAATCGAAGATGTTTTTAACGTTTATTTTTTATCTCGACGCAAGTAGACAGTGTATTATGTCAATATTTGAATACCATTGCAGTCGATGGTTGTTGTTTTTATAAAGCTGAAGAGTGATGCACATATCGACTTACGGCCTCGTTTTACATATATTTGGTGGAGCCAATATTTGGGACATCCCTTTAACATCGCCCTTGGTATATATCCTACGCCGTGGCATATTTACATAATGCACATGTTTTTACACTGTCAAATCTTACATTATGAAAAACGTACAGGTTTAGTGGTTGCCTGATAGCCTGGGGCCAGTAGATTTAAGCCCAGGAAACTCAATTTCAAAAGTTGGTTACAGTTTGGCTAAAAAGCAGGGCAAATAGCTTTTTAAAAGCTTGAACAACTCGATCCAATTAAACATAGAATACAAATTTGCGAATGTGGATCAATTAGGCATAGGAAATGATTCAATTCCGGCTCACAACAAGACATGATGCATTAAAAGTCTGTCATGTCGGCAACATTGTTGCTCAATAATTTGAAGCAAATCAATAAAGTATTAGATACACATAACACAACATGTACATAATTCTAGGCATGTTATTCTTTAGCAAGACAACCAAAATTCTAAAGATGGTTGCCAGTGCAGCAACCAATTGCGAAAAAAGAGACATATTGTTGTTATTTTGTCTAAGTTATCTCTATAACATAAATATAAGAATAAACAGTGCACACACATCACGACCTCTGCTTTAGGACACACTCTTTATAAATTTGAATAGGTTGGGTTCGTTTCAAACTTGCGATATAAAAAGCTATAGCATAATTCTGAAAACTGAGTTGCGTCTAAGATTATGCAATAGCGAACAACTTTAGTGCCTTCAGCGCTTTGATTTGAGTCAGCGTAGAACATAGGAGCGTCAGACTGACAATGGTTTTAATGATATTGGATACATGAATATAATTTCACAATCGGTCCCGAATCGTTGTGGTAAAATAAATTATTGTATACATGGAACGCTATTCAAAAACAAATTTTTAATTCGTTCAGTTTTAATGTCCAAATAATGTGTTTTACCCATCCACAAAATTTTAATGATTTAACACCTGAAAGGGAATCAGATTTAAGAAAACGTTTAATTTATTCTTGTGAAATGCAAATAAGCATCGCTTTAGACATGTCACATAAATAAAGAATGCTGAAACTGATGTACTGAGTGTAAAAAAATCTGGAGTTTAAATGTTTCGCGAACCTGCCTTAAATAGGCTGGTTAAGATGTAATTTTAGAAGAGATACCAGTAATTAATATTCATTGTGTCACTATAAAAGCATGATACAGTACCAGTACACATGGTTCTGAATGGTTTTTTGTGTTTTTTTTCCACTTCTTTCTACTTTAATCTAAAAAGGATATGCAGTTTGCTAAACTGTGTTTTTTGTGAACTTTAATTACTATTCCCATCGTTATACGAATATGCATTATAATGCAGAAACCTTGCAGAAACCTTGCTGAGACCTTGCAAATCTCCATTTGACATACTTTCGTTGTTCATTTATACATTTGTTCAATTAATTAAGCGAATAATATCGAATGCAGAAAAATGATTGCAGGCTTACAAGTAATTTAATTGAGTGTGATCTCATTTAGCAAATATGATGGACAACTCAACCTAGACAACCAAGAACAATGGATCGCCACGCAAAATTATGATTGTTCGTGATTAGTGGAAACCTTTTTGTAAGCGTTTTGAAGAGCAAACTTGATAAAATGTTTCACATATATTCTTGTCTGCGGATATGTTAAACAAAATCTTGACATACATTAATTTAAGCGGTCATCTCTAATTGGTTATTGGCGATAATGATGCTATGCTCGGAACCAGTCAAATATCTGCGCGGAGGTTTACATTAATTACGTATGTTTTCATATTAAAACTAATAAAGGACGTAATCTTTGTTTTCGTTATACTAATGTAAATAAAAAAAATGTGTCGTTTATGAAATGTATGCTATTTGTTAAATTTCAGGTTAAAGCACAGGTCATAGAAACTTTAGGAGAGCTGAATTTCTCGTGTCCTGAAGGTAAGTGAGTTCAAGATCATTTATAATTCAACCATAGGCTATATATTATATTTCATATATGATTTTTTGTGTGCCGGGTCCCTATGAATTCAACGCTTGAAAGCCACACCAGACAGTGGACTTATATTGAATGTTCATCGTATAATTTTGTAATGACAGTTGCATAGTAAGTTGTCCATCTTATCAATGGTATTATATATTTTTTTAGAATAATAAGTAACCTATTTTAAACATACCGCAACCATTTGAATAAACAGATATGCATTTAATACCTTGGTTTATTTTTAAACCCGATATATATAAAGTAACCCAGGTGAAGTTAACGTCAAATAGGTCAAAGTATGGACACGCTATGTACAGCAAAGTAACCGTACCAAACAAAGTTGAATTTAACCGCCGTTTAAAGTAACCTAAATATAATCCCATAATGCTTTTATATGACGTTCATTCAGGGCGTTATGTGTCAGACGACGAATTGGTCAACGAGTAAAATTTTTAGGTTTTTAAATCATCAAAAGATGCATATAATGGGTATTTTAGAGCATGGTAGATGTTCAGCATTACTGTTTCTTCACAAATATCATTACTCAAACGAAAATTTGCGAATCTGAAACATAGGCGCTCGACGTCAATGACAATGTTTTTATTATGCCCCCCTTCGAAGAAGAGGGGGTATATTGCTTTGCTCATGTCGGTCTGTCGGTCGGTCGGTCTGTCCGTCCACCAGGTGGTTGTCAGACGATAACTCAAGAATGCTTGGGCCTAGGATCATGAAACTTCATAGGTACATTGATCATGACTCGCAGATGACCCCTATTGATTTTGAGGTCACTAGGTCAAAGGTCAAGGTCACGGTGACCCGAAATAGTAAAATGGTTTTTGAATGATAACTCAAGAACACATACGCCTAGGATCATGAAACTTCATGGGTAGATTGATCATGACTCGAAGATGACCCCTATTGATTTTGAGGTCACTAGGTCAAAGGTCACGGTGACCCGAAATAGTAAAATGGTTTCTTGATGATAACTCAAGAATGCATATGCCTAGGATCATGAAACTTCATTGGTAGATTGATCATGACTCGCAGATGACCCCTATTGATTTTGAGGTCACTAGGTCAAAGGTCAAGGTCACGGTGACCCGAAATAGTAAAATGGTTTTCGGATGATAACTCAAGAACGCATATGCCAAAGATCATGAAACTTGATAGGTAGATTGATCATGACTCGCAGATGACCCCTATTGATTTTGAGGTCACAAGGTCAAAGGTCAAGGTCACGGTGACCCGAAATAGTAAAATGGTGTCCGGATGATAACTCAAGAATGCTTATGGCTATGAGCATGAAACTTCATAGGTACATTGATCATGACTGGCAGATGACCCCTATTGATTTTCAGGTCACCAGGTCAAAGGTCAAGGTCACAGTGACAAAAAACATATTCACACAATGGCTCTCACTACAACGGAGAGCCCATATGGGGGGCATGCATGTTTTACAAACAGCCCTTGTTTATTTATTTTTTAGTAATTTAGTTACCCGTTATTTATTATAATGCAAACTCATATCCTCGATTACCGTAAATTCGCGACCTTAACATTTAATGTCAATATTAAAATAATAACGCATAAAAAACAACGAAAACAAACATTAAACTTTTAAAATAAATTCATTCTTCGTTAATTTGTTCCATTGTGATTTCCAAACAATGTTTTTAAAGCTCTTAAATGTCAATATTGTTGACATAAGTATAAAGCGTCAGCCATTTTTTTTTACTACCCTTGATTCGCGGGTTTGACGTCATACAAACATTCACAGCAATGTCGAGTAATTAGGCCAAGCTAACTTATTTTTAACAGTTTAAATTGGTTTCTGGTGCAAATGAAACATTTAACAAAGAAGTCAAACACGAAATAACAATAAAATATTAACATATGAACGGCGTGAAATGCATAGAAAATGGGAGCAGTTCACATAACAACTGTGTCTGGGTGGATTTTTTCAAAGACCCTGTCACGTGATGTATTTTTAGGAAATCTGTATAATTTTGTGGCTCTAAGAACGGACATATTCTTCTCCTTAACAGCTTTGTAAGCATTTAACAAGGAAGTCGGTGAATAAAGCTTATACTTCTTGCGACAATGCTTAGGGATGGCTTTAAAAAGACAAAAAATAACTAGAAATTAGCTTAATTGTCATGGTCTAAGAAACACACAATAAATCATGTGTTGGAATTACTCATGTTTTCGAAGCGAACATTTCCATATATGGCAATGCTACTACAACAGCAAACGACAACAAAAAATCGTGATATCTGATTTTTACTTAATATTTATGAAATGCGATGGACGGGTATTATTGGTGTTAAGAAAATATGGTATTTCTGCTAATTGATTCTACTTCACGCTTTTAACTTGTTTAAAACGCATTATTTTTCACAAATCTTCAATCGTTCCAATCGAGTTAACATTCATTTGCATATCTCCACGATCACGCATGCGCAGAAACAAATATTGGTACTGGTTACGTGATGAAAACAAAATCCGAGAATCTAGGTTAGTCGCGAATTTAGGTGAGTCGACGATACTAAATTAATAAAAATCTTCCGACAAAACGTCTTCTTAAAAAAAAGATAGTTCGACTATGAACATAAATATTGTAAATATTTATCTATCTCTATCTCTGTATACTGCCAACCGCTCTTGCATTTTGTCACACTGTTTGAAATGGCTAATTTTGACAAAAAAATTCGAGCATTATAGGCAGAGTGACATTATCGAGTCCGTTTCCTGGGAAGAACCAGTACTAGGTGTCTATGTAGGAGATAATGAGAACGCTCCCCGAGTGGGTTTCGAACCCACGAACTCCCGATCGCTAGGCAAACACCTTATCCACTACACCACCGCGATCTGTTTATGTACATAGTCGAACTATTGTTTGTTTAAGGAAACGTTTTGTGGTAATATTTTTATTAATTTAGTATGTGTATGCATTATCATAAACAACGGGTAACTAAAAAATAAATAAATAATAAAAAAACAACATTGACATTCAGCGCCTATGTTCGAATTTACATGTTTGTTTGTGCAGGATGGAGTATACACAAGGCAAACTGCTACATGAAAGTGGATGTGGATGAGACCCATAAAGAAGCAAAAGCTGTTTGTACCAGGTATGGAGCGTTTTAGATACAACAATACACTGCATATTCAGTGATTCATTTTGCCGTGCATTCCGCGTGCCAGCAGGGCTCGAAATTAACACTCGCACACTGGCAAAATGCGAGTGAAAAATACTGATTGCGAGTAAAGTTTTAAGCCACTAGTATATTTTTGCGAGTAAAGAAATATTGGAAAAAACCTAGTAATATAAATGCACTCAACGTCATGAACGCTAAACCGTAGGTTAATTTATAGAACGTCTGAATACCTGTATGCGGAAGCGCGCACCTTGTATGTAGACTGGTATACTTATAGTACAGATACGCGGATAGTGTTGGTACAAAGAACGTGAAACAGTCGACTATTCACATTTGTTCATTGAACTTGAAAAGACATGGCGTCGAAGCCAAACATAATTAGTTTCTTTTTGCCTACAGACGGAAATAAAAATACGAAAGCTAAAGCAAAGTTAACCGTTGATTTGTATTTTGGTGACATCGCACTCAACACACGACCATAGCTGATTTTTTTCAATATTTGAAAACCCATTAAAAATATCCCAAACTGACACTTAAACTTTGTTTTCTGAGTGACACGACACACTTATATTTGAAAACAATACCCTTATTGTCCAAGGAACTGATATCTTTGTATGATTGCAGAAATAAAATGTGTATGTTAAGTACTTTTTAATTTGTTTTAATAGTACTAAATTAATGTCCAAACGTTTTTATGTTTCCTGCCAAATTTACGAGACTGTTTTTGATTTTGCGAGTTGGTATTAAAGCTGCTCGCAATGTTTTGCAAGTAGAAAAAAATTAAATTTCGAGCCCTGGTCAGACGCATGTTTTTTTCTGGGGACGCATCATCTCAAACATGTGCGTTCTCAGGACGCATTGTTTAAAAACTCCGATTTTCAACATCGTCAATGTTGTACATGATACCCAGTACGATTCGTGGATATAATCAAAACACATGTCAACACCGTTTTGAAAAGTAGAAAGGGAGTCACATTACTACATTGGGATTGTATTTTGATTGGTTGAAATATATCAATTATCCAATCAGTTATGGCGTATTGTTAAAAGTTCGTTGGACAATTAATTGGCTGTCCCGGATGGTAAACAAAGAAAATGCTACCGAAAAAGGTTTTCGAAATTGATCCTCAACAAATTAAACTCGCTGTGTAGATATTTATCGATAACGCAGCATCGATGTAAACCATTCGGTTTAAATATGAAGAATAAACGGCGGAAAACACAGTTTGCTTTCGTCTGTTGTGAGCGCAGACAGTTATTATTTATATTGTAAAGCGATGTTATTATACTTTTCTGGATTTATTGAGCAGTGTTTTTTTTTTCTAAAGTGACAATTAAAATTTGCAAGTTCTGAAATAAATAGCATATTTTATTTTTATACGGTACATACATAATAGTGATACAGATCGTACAGTATTACAGTATTGCGTCCTTTGTTACGTAGAATGTAAGTACATATAACAACACAGACATCTGCTGCTTATACTGCAGGATGTGAGAGGGTATTTTCTATACAGAATAAGGTCTTGACCGCATTCAGGAACAGGTTTACTGTAGGGAAACAAGACACACTCATAAGAGTGAAGTTGTGCAATTTTTCCCGGAATGAATTTGTGGAAAAAGCTCTCCCTGTTTGGAGAAAAAACAAGGTGAGAAGGCTATACACCTTTAATACAGTATGAGTGTTGTTACACTTAATCTGTATTGAAGTTGTAAACCTTTTGACCAAATGAGAAATTGCATTTTGTCACACTGTTTGAAATGGCTAATTTTGACCAAAAAAATATAAACACTAGTCATCCAATTTATTAAAAGTCTAGTCAGTCCAAATTGTTAAAGATGTTAAAAGTTCTCTGTTTAAGATGTTATATGTTTCACTGTTTGTTATTAAAAGGAAAGCAAATAAAGATTTTACATGCTATAAACCTATTTCTGTTTTGAGCTGAAAAATTGCATAAAAGAGCCCCTGGCTAAGGTGTATCATGTTAAGAAGATTATTTGTAACAAATTTACAAAGACACAATCTGGAACCTATTGTTTTCAGTTTGGACCCATTGTTTCAAAATATGCAAGTCCCAGGGACTCATTGATGTAGATTTCAAAATGAATCACTGATATTCGTTATCCTGGGATGGCAGGATTCATTAAGCGAGATTACAATATATCTGGATCACTATATATTACTGGGCCGTACGCAGGATATTTTGAATGGGGAGGCCTAAGCGGGGAGGTTGTGGGAGGGCCTCCCCTTGCGATTTTTTTTTTATTTGGCACTTTTTTAGGTGAATTTTAATGCTTTAAAGTACTTATTTTGTGATATAAATTTATGGAATATAACAAGTAAATCATCACCTTTATGAAGTCTAAAGCTTTAAAAATTGGTGTGAAATTCACACCAATGTTTAAAGCTTTAGATTTCAGAAATGTATGATGTTTGATGAAGAACGAAAGCAAACTTTGAAAATCAAATTTCTTTATTAAGAAATGTATAATAAAGTATGACTGACATATAACCATAATAGTATTTTCTCTTCTAATTCAAACCTTCTCTAAAGTGTCAAAATAATTCCTAATAAAATTGTTATTATTTACTACATATATTCACTTTCACCATCATCAACACAGATAAACCATCAAAGTCATCTCAACTCCGACATTTTATTGGTCTTAGAAATTTTCTCTATAATAACCGTTTTCTGGAGGTTTTTTACGCAACGCTTTCAGATATTAAGCAGATTTATTGTATGTGAGTCTACCTACATGACCTACAGATGAAGTGCATGTATCGTTCCGGGCCAATAATGTTTGGCAAAGTTATGGGCCTTGGATAGAAAATAATTCTCTAAAATAACGCTCGATCGGTCCCGAGGTACATTTAAGTATACTTAAGAATACTCGGAGTACATTTAAATATTACCCGAGCCTACAATGACCAATAGAGTTATAATTACCGTTTTCAGGATTTTTTTTTTACACAACTCTTTCAAATATAGAGCTGATTTTGATGCTCCCGGTAGGATGGCATATAGCAGTCAGAATGTCCGTCTGTCTGGCATTTTTTTCCGTACTTTTTTTTCAAATAGTTTTAAGATATTGACCTGCTATTTGGTGTGTGAGTCTACTTAAATGAATTACAGATGAAGTATCAGTTTTGTTCCGGTCCATTTATTTTTTACGAAGTTATGGGCCTTGAACTTAGACTAACTCCATATCAACTCTCTAATTGCTTCTAACATTATTTGTTTTTATAACAAATTATTAACGTCCGCAATTTCCGCACTATGACCTCCTGTTTCAATTGCTTCCATTTGCTGCTTCTCTTTCCTTTGCCAATCAAAAGACCTGTTAAATCAACCATCAATAGAATAACAGGGGGTAATTGACTGATTGGGGATGTGTGTACCCCCATAAGAAAACATTGCCTAGGGGCTTATCTCCACTGGGGAGTAAATTATTGCTAATCCCTTTGTTTAACAGGGACAATAAAACAAGTCTGCTCTTTTGTATTGAGTGAAAGTGTAGTGTGGGCCCTTTCTTGAAAGAAAAATTTGCAGTAGGCCCATTATTTAAAAAATCATAACTCGACAGCCAGCTGGGGGGGGCCGGGCCCCTGGGCCCACCCCCTGTGTACGGGCCTTGCAGATGTACATATTTATATGTATTCGAATTTGATATTTTGGGCAAATAGCCGGACAGCCTGGGTACATTTTTTTGCTAAAAAATGAAATGTTTGGCAGGTCCAATCATGCATGAAGTCACCTATAGTCTCAGATGGACCTGTCATGAAACACACAACATAATTAGTGGAATGTTATCATCTATCAGGAGGGTTCATCTGAGATAGGTGTATGAATTTTGTGTTGCATTTTATATTATGCTTTATGTACTAATCTATGTCTACTATATTTTTATTAATATTTTTGAATCTATCTAGTGGTATAAATGTGTACACACTGAAACTCAGAATAGTAATGAAAATTCAATATTTATGTTGATTGCAGGCAGGGTTCAGATTTGTTTATGCTAAACAACGATATCGAGTATGACGAGGCTGTACACAAACTATTCCCCACCAAGAATATCTGGATTGGTATGTTTTGTAATTACTCCTGTTTTTATAATAAAAAAATAAACAAACAAATGATACCAAACTGAATTTTACAAAGCAAAAAAGATATATCACATAAAATTGCAAAACTCTAAACCTAACTGAGACGATTGTGTCAGTTGTTTTCTTCAAATATATGTTGAAACAGCAACAATTAAAGGAAAAAGTCCTATTGACCAAATTCAGACAACAATAAAATACCCCGCTGACATGCCTGAGAACTGTTTGACCTGCTATATAAACTTTTTTTTTGTGTTTTCGTTTTTTTGTTATTTTGTTTTCCTGAAAACTCTTAATTGCAAAATACAAGATTGAGAAAAATTTCTTGCAATTATCGCTATATTTAATTAAGTCAAAGCCCACTTTCTCCATTATTATATACAAAGCACTGTATGTTTGTTATTGTTTTTTTGTCCAGAAAATTGTTAATTGTAAAATAAAAAATCTTTTCAGAAGAATTGTTTGCTATCATAAATGCTTTATTAAGTCATGACCCACTTTCGTGGCAATATGGATCTAATCTGACCAATCTCAAGCTAGATATGTTTCCACATAAAGCAGGAGTGTCATCCAATTAGTATTTCGATATGTCAACTGCATGTATTTCACTGGCAAAATGAAGTGCATCGAGTAGTGAAAATTCCATGTTAGAACAAAATAATTACCGTATGTTTTGAGCTCAAAAGGCATTTGCATCTGCTTGTTTAGTGAACGGTCATGTTTATGTTTATCACTGTTGCTTATTTGTTTCATTGTTAATTTTGTATACCCATCACCCCATGACTTTCTTTTGAGGGGGGAGGGGTGTAGTAAGTGTTGGCTTTTAGTCCGTCTTACCGTCTGTCCTTCTGACTTCCGTCAGCCAGCCCTTCTGTTTGTGGCCTATGTATTAGAAATTTTGGTATTTTCTAGCACCAACACTGATATCTACACGTCTGTGATACTTTCACAGTTGTTGCTTATGACCGTTTCCTATCCACCAATATCCTCTAAACTCACTTTAATCTTGTAACCTTGCCCTTACCCAGTAATTGGACTTAATTGAGAATATATTTTGTGTGCTTTAAACTTGATTTTACTTTTTTGTTTGGCTGCGAAACATTTGTTGTTGTTAAATCCACTCAACATCTCAGAACCTTAACAATTACCTCATTTTGAGTCTACTAGCACAGTTGTTGCTTATTACATTTCGCTTTCCACCCACATCCCCTTTATGTTGACATTGAAGTTGGAGTTGAATATACAGCACCAACCTGGAAAATGGGTAGATGTAAAACACTTTTTTTTAGATGTTTCAATATTCCTAAACAATTTGCAAATACCAAGTTAACTTAATCAGTTATTACTGACCATTTGACTTGTAGACCTGGCCGAAAGTGAGACATATTTTACTTTATAGTTATATCTATGTATAAGCTTCATTTAGTATGTTATGTTTAAATATCCAAGGTGCCAAACTTAAGTTGTGTTTTGCAATAATGTTTCAGCCTACAAAACAAATGATACGTCTCTGGACTTCATCAAGCGTTGGGCTAACTTTGAGCCTGTTGTTATACCTGATCAGCCAGGCTGCATCGTGCTAGATCCTATTGCTTCAAAAACACGTGTGGCTGACTGTGATGAGAGACACGCCTTTGTGTGCAAGAGACGCGCTTGCCTCCAAGGTAGGTTAACAACTATTATAGCGTTTTATTAGAACTTGAAAACTGGAAAATAATATCACTTAAAATTGCCAACAAAAAATTTACAAGATGAAACTTTACATTCATGCAAATGGTTGACAGTTTATATTCTTAAAAGAAATTGCTATTTTGAAAATGTCACTAGCATTTAATGGTTTCAGTATGTTTAATTTTGTGAAAATAAAGGCAAATGATGTTATTGAAATGTTCTTATGAATAAATACTCCAAATAGTTTTGCAGTTCATAACTGTTTGACTTATACAAGTATTTGTATGACTTACAGGCTATGTGTCATGTGACAAAGCCACTAAGTGTATACCCATGGAGCGCATGTGCGATGGAAACATGGACTGTGACGACACGTCAGATGAGTTCTTTAATTGTTGTATGTATATAGGATTCAATACCTTCTATTTTTGCAACACAATTTCCATTTTCATGGAAAGACATATCTTATATAACCAATACTTAAAAGAATTATTTATAACAAATCGACATATATCTGTTTTTGGTTTAAATAAGGTATCAAATGCACCAAAAGGACAGTTTTATTTAGTATTGCAGTGACTCATTTGATAGTTTGTGTTTTATTGATCGTATTTGCTTGGCAATTCAACAGTGTTTTATGATTCTGATGCATTTGCTAAGTTGGGCATGATCTAATAGCAGATTATTGTTACTATTCACCACTCAAAATCAATGGGCAACAAGATTGTCCATTAAATTATATAAAAAAGCTTTCTCAACAATACTAGATGGCAGAGATGGTTGACAACATTTGACTGTCATATTTTAGTGTTTTGTTTCATTCAATTGATAATGTTGCCTCTAAGCTTTGAAATGGCGGGGGGGGGGGGGGATATTGATTTATTCCTCAAAAAGTCATGAAATTAAATAAGGATAACTCTAAATTTTAGCTCCCAAAGGATATCATTCTATCCATGTGAATGGACCCAGCAGTTTAAACACCGGAACACTGACAGCTGGTAACCAGATAACATGGAACCTGGTGGCACCCATTGGTAGAAGAATCAGGATTTTTGTAAGATGATTTCACTTGAATACATCTACCTTTCATATAAAAATGGATGATAGTCTAGAATTACTTTTAGACCTATTTGTGTTGCATACAATATAATTTTCGAAATGCTTAACTTGCCATTATAAACATTATTCGGAACATGTGAGCTGTACAAAACTTGATGTTTTCTACATAATTAATGTATGTGTTCAATTAATATTAAACACGTACATTCTGAGTCAATTATCCACCAATATTCACTGACTATTTGCTGTGTGACGTAATTGTTTAACATGATTTTATATTTGCAAAAAGAAATATTAATTGATTTGCTCATAGAACCAGAATATCTAAGATTGATAAACATTGATTTGTTACTTTTCTTGGGAAAAAAAGAACATGCATTTTTGTGAAGTATATTATTAAGTTTTAAACATCTCCATGTCTTTTTATCCCTGCTGAATTTTTTTTTTTGGGGGGGGGGGATATAGTTATTGGTCCGGTCCGTCTGTCCGTCTGTGCATGTGTCCGTCCTTCCGTCCGAAACTTTGTCCAGATCATAAACCAATTGATTTACTTTAAACTTAGAATATAAACAGATGGCAACTAGAAGACGTGCATTGACCAAGAACCATAACTCTATCTACCTTAGTTTTTGAATTATCTCCCTTTATAATTTCAAAGTGAATTTTTGTCCGTAGCATAACTCTAAAACTACTGAAGGGATTGTCTTGAAACTTGAAATATATACAGATGGCAAGTAAGAGAAGTGCAGTGACTAAGAACCATAACTCTATCTACCTTAGTTTTTGAATTCTCTCCCTTTATTTAATTTTGAAGTAAAGTTTTGTCCGGAGCATAACTCTAAATCTACTAAAGGTATTTTCTTGAAACTTAAAATATATACAGATGGCAAGTAGGTGAAGTGCAGTGACTAAGAACCATAACTCTATCTACCTTAGTTTTTGAATTATCTCCCTTTATTTAATTTCAAAGTATTTTTTTTTCCGAAGCATAACTCTAAATCTACTGATAAGGGATTTACTTGAAACTTGAAATATAATCAGATGGCAAGCAGGAGAAGTGCAGTGACTACAAACCATAACTCTATCTACCTTAGTTTTTTTTAAACATTTCCCTTTATTTAATTTCAAAGTAAATTTTTGTCCAGAGCATAACTCTAAATCTACTGAAGGGATTTACTTGAAACTAGAAATATAAACAGATGGCAACTAGGAGAAGTGCAGTGAACATGAACCATAACTCATTTTGGCCAAAGTTTTTGAATTGCTTCCCTTTATTTTTATGCCCCCATTCGAAGAAGAGGGGGTATATTGCTTTGCACATGTCGGTCGGTCTGTCGGTCGGTCCGTCCACAAGGTGGTTTCCGGATGATAACTCAAGAACGCTTAGGCCTAGGATCATGAAAATTCATAGGTACATTGATCATGACTCGCAGATGACCCCTATTGATTATGAGGTCACTAGGTCAAAGGTCAAGGTCACAGTGACCCGAAATAGTAAAATGGTTTTCGAATGATAACTCAAAAACGCTTAGGCCTAGGATCATGAAACTTGATAGGTAGATTGATCATTCACAAATGACCCCTATTGATTTTCAGGTCACTAAGACAAAGGTCAAGGTCACAGTGACCCAAAATAGTAAAATGGTTTCCGGATGATAACTCAAGAACGCTTAGGCCTAGGATCATGAAACTTGATAGGTAGATTGATCATGACTTGCTGATGACTCCAATTGATTTTCAGGTCACTAGGTCAAAGGTCAAGGTCACAGTGACCCGAAATAGTAAAATGGTTTCCGGATGATAACTCAAGAACGCTTATGCCTAGGATCATGAAACTTCGTAGGTAGATTGATAATGGCTGGCAGATGACCCCTATTGATTTTCAGGTCACTAGGTCAAAGGTCAAGGTCACGGTGACCCAAAATGGTAAAATGGTTTCCGGATGATTACTCAAGAACGCTTATGCCTAGGATCATGAAACTTCATAGGTACATTGATCATGACTTGCAGATGACCCCTATTGATTTTCAGGTTACTAGGTCAAAAGTCAAGGTCACGGTGACCCGAAATAGTACAATGGTTTCCGGATGATAACTCAAGAACGCTTATGCCTAGGATCATGAAACTTGATAGGTAGATTGATCATGACTCACAGTTGACCCCTATTGATTTTCAGGTCACTATATCAAAGGTCTAGGTCACAGTGACCTGAAATAGTAAAATGGTTTCTGGATGATAACTCAAGGACGCTAATGGCTACGATCATGAAACTTCATAGGCACATTGATCATGACTCGCAGATGACCCCTATTGATTTTGAGGTCACTAGGTCAAAGGTCAAGGTCATGGTGACCCGAAATAGTAAAATTGTTTCCGGATGATAACTCAAGAACTCTTATGCCTAGGATCATGAAACTTCATAGGTACATTGATCATGACCCGCAGATGACCTCTATCGATTTTTAGGTCACTGGGTCAAAGGTCAAGTTCACGGTGACCCGAAATAATAAAATGGTTTCTGGATGATAACTGAAGAACGCTTATTCCTAGGATCATGAAACTTGATAGGTAGATTGATCATGACTAGCAGATGACCCCTATTGATTTTCAGGTCACTAAGTTAAAGGTCAAGCTCAAGGTGACCCGAAATAGTAAAATGGTTTCCAGATGATAACTCAAGAACGCTTATGGCGAGGATCATGAAACACAACAAAAGAGAGTACCTTTTAGGTGTTAATTGGTTTTGATCAAATTAAAATACAATAAAAACATGTCCAAAGTCGATTTAATGAAACAATTATTATATGAATAATAAACCACATATAAACCAAAGGCATGTCAAACTGTTTTTAGCCTCAACTACTCTACAAATCCGTGGTCTTGAAAAGTTAGGGTGACATCCAATCAAGTTTGACTTACTAGTAATTGCACACACCCATTTACACTACTTTGGATGACTTCAATTTCTGTTAATTAGCCCATTTCTTAAGTTCTAAAACAACACCTATTGTTAAAATATTTTCTCTAAGCTGAGGTGATTGATTTCCAGGTTCAATTAAATTAATGTCTTTCACACCTATTACTTGATAGAAAGGCCCATGATTATTACCACCATCCATTCTTGTTGTCTGAAATAACACAAAACATAATGCTACAATCTATCAACAACAAATTAGCACATGTCCGAATTTTAAATTATCCGAAATATAGTACAGTACAGCCAAGGTGGAACAAACATTATCCGCGGCTACGCCACGGCAAGATTATTTGTACGCGGCGGCGGAATCGTGTGTTCACGCGGCAAATCGCCGCGGCACTCGGCATCGTTTCGCGCAACGACGCCGAGCCTGTATCAACCTCGCGTACTTTCGTGAAGTGAATCAGCCGCATACGTACTCGGCGGATCAAGTGAATAGATATACATCTACATGTTCATTTGTGAAGCATAGAAACCTAGATTTACGCCACTTTCATAGTTATTAGTTTCATGTTATAAAGTGATATCATGGGCATCGTAAAGTTTATAGATGCCTATCGGCTATCGCAACCGTTGTTTATTGTTTGTGTTTTCACTTATATACACTTATATTTGTTAATGCAGCATCAACATACTAAAAAAATATCCCGAAAAGAGGAAAATAATGCATTTGAATATCAACCGTACTTTGACAACTGACGACAAAAATTATTCGATTTACGTTGTAAATCTAGGTTTAGTGCAGATTTGTTCATACGACACAAAGACACTATTTTGTTTTACGGATCCTTTTTTCTTAGAGGACTGGATGAGTCATGTTAAATATCGACTATAATAAAAAATTTGTATAAACAACTGGTAGGCTAGCAAGATGTGTTGCAGATAATTGGTCAGTAACCACATTTCAACAAACTATTTTGACCTGTCAATTCTTTTCAGCTCAATTCAACAGTTAAATGTGCCCATAATATTACTTTTATAAGCGGATATTATTTTTATATGATGCTTTACAGAATATTTATATAATATCACGTCTTTAAATATATCGATATTTATTCTAAATGAAGCCTTTAATTAGATATTTGCAAAATATAATGGTTGCCGCTTCTATATACACACGATGTACCGTTTATGTGTTTGAATGTACATGTAGTGACATATTTTTATTTCCGTTTCAGTGTAGGGCTGTTTTATTCAAGCAGTTTTACAAGGACATCATAAGTCGGAAGTAAATTATAACGTGTGTGGTAACCGCTTCTAAACACGATGTAGCGTTACCGTTAATTTGTTATTAACATATTTGTATTTCATTTTCAGTGTTTGGCTGTTTTATTCAAGGAGTGTTACAAGGACAACGTTATTCGGAAGTACATGGCAAAAATCTTTATTACAAATAATTATTGTTATTTGATTGTATAAATCATAACACATTATCAACATACTTTATTTTATATTGAAATAGCGTTTTTATGTTTGTGTTTCATGAGCTTTATCAATTATTTTACATCTGTGATAAGTCTGAATTGTCGACAAATAACACAATTCGAATACATTTAATATTCAATAATGTCACACAATACACAGTTCAGTGTTCTGGGTTGATTTATATATTAAAAAACGACAGCTCGCCCAGTCCTTCCTCAAGCAAACGTTCTGTGGCTTCAAACTGCTAATTGACTCTGCTAATATTTAATAGCAAAAACAACATGCAATTATAAATCCACCCATCTTCTTGAGCCTTGACCACTCGTAGGTGCGAAAACAGCTGCCTGGTCGCCTTGATGTCTCGATATGAAAGGGAAAACAATTGTACATAATTACGTGACCTTGTTAATGTGTGAAATACATTCTTTACGGACAGGAAACTTACTTACTTGCCAGGCACACTAAATATGCTTATTTGATAAAACCTGTTGTCGTTAAAATAAAACCAAAAACAAATATGTTTGTTGATCATTTAAAGTTTTTCAATGGTCATCTAACAGTTAATAGGTGTCTATCGCAACCGTTATTTATTGTTTTTGTTTTCACTTAAGATACACTTACATTTGTAAATGCAGCATCAACATACTAAAACAATATCCAGGAAAGAGTAAGTAATTCATTTGTATATCAACCGTACTTTCGTTTTTCCCAACTTACGACAGAAAGTATTCGATTTACGATGTGAATTTAGTTTTAGTGCAGATTCGTTCAAACGACACAAAGACACTATTTTGTTTTACGGATCATTTCGGCTTAGAAGAATGTCCAGTCATAAACAATATCTAATTTTATAAACAGCCGGTAGCAAGATGAGTTGCAGCTTATTGTCAGTAACCACATTTTCACTTCTCTCTTTTGACCTGTTTATTCTTTTCAGTTCAATTCAACAGTGAAAAATACCCATAAAATACCCATAAAATCACTTCAATATAAAATAATAATGAAACGGTGCAGTTAATAGACGCACACAAAGTAACTTAAACTACTTAAGCCGATTCTTAAAATGGCAAAGATAAATTATTATTGAAATTGAATTAAGACATGCCCTTGAGTATCGTGTTTTATTTTGATGACTTTGATTTTTGTTAAATTTTCAGGATTACAACAATTTGTTTATATGCACTCACTAAAAACACAACAGCACGCTTTTTTATTAACTATGTTATCTATTTTATTTTGAATCTGCGCACATTAAATATTATGATTTGACATATTATTATAAATGTTCTTTAATTTTTTTAACAACTAATCATTTAAAAAAGATTGTTTCTTTTATGATACATGTACGCATCGACTCGGCGTCATGTCGCGGATCGAGGCTTGCCTCGGCATGCCGCGGCGGACAGATGCGAAGCTTCGCGGCGAAATTCCACTTGCCGCCGCATACTTACGCGGCTTCAACAGCTGACGCAGCATCGAATCGTTTCGCCTTGCCGCCGCGGATCGCGAAATATGTTTGTTCCGCTTTGGCTTTACTGTACATTGGGTGGAAAAACTTTGTTTGATTTCAGAAATTGTTGGTATGTCAATTAAAATATATCCTTTCCAGAACAATATAATAATGAAACTATTTAACAGAAATGCTCACAAATGCTTGTTGAAACAAGTTTTCATGAGGTTTTTGTTGTGGAGAAATTAAATGGAACAAACAAAATGCCGACGCACCCGGTTGCTTTTTAAACAAAGACCGTTGATTTTGATCTCGCATGTGATAGTCAATTCTAATCCAACTTTAAACATCAAAACATCAAAATGAAGGTAACAAAAAAAAAGGATTTTGACAGAAGTTGAACAAAACGCATTTACCTTCTATTAATGATGATAATCCAAAAGCACATTATACACTTTTGAGTGATCTTTTTGAAACCATTTTTCATCAGATTGTGTCGGTCAGTCGGACCGATTATCTTAAATCACTTGTCGGTCCTGAGGAAAATTTGCCCGTCAGGACCGGCGGACCGACGGATTTGGCGAACCCTGAAGAGCAGACAACTCTATCAACCATTTTGTCATAATTATGGCCCCTTTTCCACTTAGAATATGCAGCAAATGTTAAAGTTTTCGTACTACCCCATTTATTTTCATTGTCCCTTGACATATTGCTTTCATATTTTGCATACTTGTTTACCAACATCACCCCAACCTATAAACAAGAGCAGACAACTCTATCAAGCATTTTGTCATAATTATTGCCCCTTTTATACTTAGAATATGCATATTATTGATAAATCTATGTTAAAGTTTTCGTACTACCCCAAATATTTCCTATATCCTTTGACATATTGCTTTTATATGTTGCATACTTGTTTACCAACATGACCCTAACCTATATACAAGAGCAGACCATTGTATCAAGCATTTTGACGTAATTATGGCCCCTTTTACACTTAGATAATTTAACATTTTGCTTAAATTGCCATAACTTCTTTATTTATGATCACATTTTATTATTACTTTGACAAAACAACACTTACCTGAATACCACAATGGCTTCCACCCAAACAATACCCCACGCCCCTACCCAGAATCCCTTCCCCCCCCCCCCAACCTCCCCCCCCCAATTTTTTTTAAACATCTAATAAATTACCACACACCACATTATACCCCCCTCTCACCCCCCCCTACCCCCCCCCCCCCCCCTCTCACCCGCCCCCTACCCCCCCCCCATTTTTTTATTTTTGTTTAAACATCATCTAATAAATTACCACACCCTACATTATACCCCCTCTCACCCCCTCTACCCCCCCCCCCCAATATATATTTTTTTTTTGAAAGATCGTCTAATAAATGACCACACTCAGACCTGTTTACTTCTACGGATTCGCCGTAGTTACTACGGATTATTTGGCTAAACTACGCACTACGGATTTGTACTGAAAAACTACGGATCCATCGATTAAAATGGTCAAATTTCAGTTTTTAATCGTACTTTCGCTTATTTTCGGTCTTTGCGGGTAATTAATCCATCATAATCATTTTGGCGCTTGCGTAGTAAGAAATGTTAAAATTCAAGCCTCCCGGGGAACGAGTGCTGATCGAGCTTGTCGAGTCGTCACCGAACAACAACTGACTTGCGTATTGGTTCGCAAATTTAGCCGAATATATACGATTTTACGTTGCTATCCAGTATACACATCTCTCTCTATTGCGGAGAATACCGACGATAGTCGATGTATCGGGATTGAGCACGCCTGCTTTTACACACGTCCAAGATGGCGGCAAGCAGACGAAAAATTGCGATTAACGGCGAAAATAATAAATACCATTCAAATTAACAACGGATATCATATGGTCATTAGGGGAATAATGTACTGCGTGTGTCAATTATCGCAACATACTACGTTTAAGATTTGAAAAAAAAAAATTACGTTTGAGATAAAAAATAAAATATTTATCAGAAATATGCACGGTGAATGTGCGTCAAGGAAACAAGTGTTGGAAAATTGTAATTCAGTCTACTCACAAAGTAAAAGCATTTATTATAATGAGTATTGTTCGCAAAAGGAAAGAGACAAACATGAATTGATTTATATGTTAGTGGATCTGTGTATACTCAGATTCATATGCATGTTCTGCTTTATTATGTTTGTTACGCTGTACAGTTTAATGAAATAGCATTGAACTGAGGTTGTCAAGTGCAAGATATTGAAAGGTAAACAAATAAAATATATTATTTTAACTCCATTTAATACATTATTAACACAACAAGAACACTAAAGGGTGTTTTTTAATATTTGTTTATGTTTTCCCCTGATGATATTTAATTTTAAAAAATACTGAATTATTAGTAAATTATTAGCTACTCTCAAAGAGCTTATGATAAAATGGTGTATTTGAGAATCTATAGATTATTGTAAATTTAATATGCATGGGGATGGATATTAATTAAATATTGTCTTCATTGTAAGAAGACATTAAAGCAGCACTTTATAATATAAAAATGCTGTCAAACATGCACTTAAAAAACAATTTTAATTCTGTTACTTATAATCATAGTTATAATGCTTAATGTTTCCCAATGTCACGGTTTATCGCGCTATTGTTTCCAATTTCATGATTTATCACGCTAATTTTCCCAATCCAAATGGCAAAGGCTGTAACAAATATAAGCAAATAAAATCACTTAACAGATTTAATTATTAGCAAGTAAATTCATCTAATACTTTATGTACCGTTAAACGGATATGTGACCCAGTCATTGTTTTAATGCTCAAAATGATTGTAAAGGTTAAAACTACTGACAACAGCCCAAAACTACTGAGAGATGCCCTCTATACTACTGAGAAGCAATCGGTAGGGTAAACAGGTCTGCACACCCCACATTATTGAATATGAACAATTTCCCCATGATGGCTTATGTTATACTGTCAAGCACTCGAATAGTCGAGCGCGCTGTCCTCTGACAGCTCTTGTTATTCTCTACAGCAGAACTTCAACACTACCGGTATATAACTAATTGATCCTTGAAATATAAATAGATGACACACCTGTGCCATGTTTTACAAATATTATTCTACTCTCTAAAACAAATGTTGTCATACAAGAAAACACATTTCAGCGGGGATTTAGCACTTCTGTGACAAGTCTTGTCATTGTTTTAAATTGATTTTAAATTTCTGATCTGTAATTTTGTTACGATTTTGAAGCTTACATTTGTGATGCAAACTTAATTTTAACTAAAATTTATTTTTATCTTCAGTTGTTAACAATTGTCAAAGGGTGTGAAATATTTTCCATTATAATCAATTGTGTGAATAATTTTTAACTTTCAAAGAACTTATGATGTATGTATAATAGTGTGTTTCAGAAATAATTATAACTAACTAATTTTTACCAAAACATTACATTCTGATTTTATTATACGCACTTATCATATGTTTAATACTCATTTCTTTTCTTTTCACTTAATAATTTATAGTTGTATTATTACAGAATTCATAAACCATATGAAATTCCACACTACTAAAACGAAACTGAAACTAAAGCTTACATTCAAGCAGCGTCTTATTAATTTTATTCCTTAGAAAGTTAAAAATACAGCTCTGAATTATCTTCTCTGAATTATTCTTCAACATAAAAGATACAAAATGAATAGCAATTTTCTCATTTGATTGGCTTTGATGCAAACTATGTGTACAGTAGCTGTTCAATTCAATGCTGAAAATTGTACATAATAATTAAGCATGATAAACCAAAATAATACTTAATCAGAATATTTAATTTTCTATAGATCCAAACAACAACATTGGCAGCCAATCTTGCCTTTCTGGATATCTACTCAGGGACTCCGTACATGCAGGAAGCTTCACTGATCAAGCGATTCACAGGCACCGTCAGTTCACAATACATCTTCTCCACAAACAACTTCCTCACCATTAACATGTATGCTCAGAATGTCCAGTCAGCAGTGCCAGCATTTAACATACTTTACACCTCAGGTATGATCTTAAAATTCATATTAAATTGTGGCAAGTGTGTGCTTTTGAAAGGAAACATAGAAAGCAAATGTGTAGTGTATTTGTTTTTGTGAATGTTAAACTATCTAGATGTTTGTGTATGTGTGTATTTGATTTTTTTTTCTTTTCAGAGAGTATACTTTTCTCTGAAATCTCTAATGGAAACAATAATTGTGTGTTGTAGACCTTCCAGAAATCTTTCATGGCTTCAAGGATCTCACTGCCTCCATCAGTTGGGAACAGCTGGTGTTCCCTTACCAAGATGAGATGAACAAACCTGCTCAGCTGCAACTCAGATGGAGAATCACTGCACCTGTTGGACAATTAATATCTTATTATGTAAGAAATACGCAATTGTTTTTCAATGATGTGTTTCTTTTAAAGCATAATGTGATGTAACCCATTTTGAAAACCGAAACTGAAAGATTTTGTTTTGAGCAATGGAACAATCTGAATCCATAAATGACACATATTTATAATAAATGTCAGTTGATTGTTGAGTGAATACAATAATCTTTCCTTTTGCACAAGTTATAATTGATTATTGTACTGTACTTGTTATAATAACACATTGATGATTGTTTCCTTTCTTTTTGGGCCATAGTGCACGTCATTTATAGAAATCCAATCTGTATGTGACAATTAAAAACAAATAATTGTAAGACTTGAATTTTAAGTTTAAAAACACACCCGATTCTTCATAATATTTTCTGTACATTAATTTCCAGTTGGAAAAGGTAGAAAATTCCAGTAAACCTTTACAAGCAGAAATAATGAGCGGAGACTGGACACTGTCTATGGATCATATCTATGTGTCTGGTACAAACACACTTGAAATTGTCATGAAGGAAGTCCCCAGTAACACCAAGCTAATGTACAAGACAGGTTGGAAACAGATTTTCTTCATACTAGTTCATAAAGAATGAAAAATGTGGGGCTTTTTATTATTTACCCTGCAACTGCAATCACATTGAACATGTAAAGACTATCTGATCTGTCCTAATATACTAATAAATAATGTGATTTTCATCATATATAAGCATGCATAGATGGATTAACTTAATTACTTAAACATACTACACTTTTTATCAATATACAGCATTCACATGTCTGTTTGGTTCCTGATGAAATGAAGTTGTAACAATGCAAGTTTTATTATCATGTGTATTTAAAAGCAAATTGTATGAACCTTATCAGCTTGCAATTACATGATAACTACCAAAGACCTATAGATAACACAGATTGGAAACTTCGCGCCTTATCGGGCTATCTCTCGGCGGGGTCACGTGGTCGAGAAACCGATAAGTACACTGAGGATCAGCAGACGATTTATTCCATGAATCAATCGGAGTACTCCGGAGATAGCCGGTGTATCACGATTGCGATAAGATAGCAACGCGTCAGTAGCAACGGCTACGATTATCGAGCAAAGTTATGCGAAAATGTTACGGCGCTATGAAAGGCGGCTGTAACTTGGTCAATAATGATCCGATTTATATAAAATAAAGTTTCATAGAAACATGGGTAATTATGTTCTTTTTATAAAATCTCGATTTTATTTACCTACAATGCTGTTGAATAGTTTATTTGAAAGGCTTTTGCTGATAAAATATTCTTGTATAATTTGGTATTTCAAACAGTTAAAACCTTATAAAATATTATTATTTCAAAACGGATAGATATATGTGGACACATAGATCTAGGTCTCTGATTAAAACAACATTACAGTATAATAAATGCTATGATCGTTCGATTCAAAAACGGTTTCAGTTAGACTTATTTCAATATTGATTGTGTAGATTTTTTAAATTGTTTAATTCTCTTTTTATTTAGATCTTATTCATGAGTCATAGGTTATTAAAGTTTTGTTTGTAATCCAGTTTTTTTTCTTTTGGTAATTAAATTAAGCTTTCAGTATCGTGGGCTAGGATTTCGCAAAAATGAAAAAAAAAAAAACCCATTTCACGCGCGTGTTAATCGTCGGATCAATAAGCGAACTGAAGAAGATGCTTTGTGTGTTTTTTCTTTATTCTTGAGAATTAATTAAAAGAAGGGATCCTAACTTCAATAATCAGTTTGCGTTGTTGATTGATTTTAATTGTGTGATCAGTGGCCGTGGCCGGCGAATTATAGTCATCTCACAGCCTTTGTTTGTGTTTTTATAGTAATCTCACAGCTATCTGTTAAAACATGTTTGTATATTAACTTGCATGTGTAACATTGACAGGAAAACTGGTAATACTAATAAAAGATATTAAATGTGAAATTAAACCCATACATTGTACTTTCATCCTGTTTTTTATTCATACCAAGATAAACCTATTACCCAGAATAAAAATCTTATTTCTTCGATTTGAGGTGAATAATGACGAAGTTTTTCACAATGAACCAAAGCACCTTTGACGACATGTGTGTATAATAGGGTAAAAGAGCTTAAAATTGTACCATCTTTGAACAAGGCCCAAATCCTTTGAAATGAACATTTTCCTCCAGTTTAGTTCATTCATACCTAGATTAACATATCGCCAAGCATAAAAATCTGACTTAATCTATTTGGGATGAAAAATGAGAAAGTTTATCAAAAAGAACAAAAATACGTTTGACAGCAATCTTGTACAACAGAAGAAAAGAGCTTAAAATTGTACCAACATTGTATAAGGCCAAATACTTTAAATTGATTATTTTCTTCTGGTTTGTTTAAATCTTTACTTAGATTAACATCTTGCCTAGCATAAAAATCTTACTTCAACGATATGGGATGAGAACTAGAAAAGTTTGTCAAAAAGAAACAAACCACTTTGGCGACAGGTGTGAAAAATGATTGAATGGAATAACAGTATAAAATAGTACAAATTGTACAAAGGCAAAATCCTTTAAAATACCTCATTTTCGTCTACTTTTTATAAATCATGCATAGATTAACATCTCACCTATTATAAAAATCTTACGTTATCAATATGTGATGCTTAATGAAGATGTTTAAAAAAAAAAATGCTTCGGGCCTTTCAATTTTTGAAAAATTATCGAAAATGAACGAATCCAGTGTTCTCTTTCAAATTCCAATAAATTAATAATTAATTAGAATAACAACTACCAAAACCTAAAGAATTATCAACACATATTCACACAAAAAATATTCAATATGTCTTTTTTCGGCGACCGACTTTGCTCACTACGCGAAGTTCGTAACGTTGCGCTTTCAGACATTCATTGCTCTGCAAACTGACAACCGAGCGCTAAAAACACTATTTAACACATTAAGATTGTTAATAACAATATCAATATAATATAAACTACCAGATCATGCTCAGAATACCCTACGACAACAAATATTAACGACTAATTACGAAGAATAATTGATTGCTTTATAACAAAATGGCCGACAGTAGCTGGAACAGGGAAGAATCTACAGGTACACCGGCATCTCCAAAATCAATGTCACGTGACCCGCGTCCGCCGTTAGATATTATCGCATATCGCTATTGCGAAGAGGAGAGTTTCCAATCTGTGTTATCTATAGGTCTTTGTAACTACACACTTGAAAGATGAAGACATCTTAAAAAGTTTATTGGGCAATCTTTAAACGTTCATGTATTGTGCCTCATGATATGAAGATATGCATGGTTTTGATCTGAGTTGTCTTGTCAGATATGTTCAGTAGACCATGCATCTTCAATATTATAGGATGTGGGCAGATTGTAAGCCGCCACAGTGGAACGATCATCTCTCCCAACTTAATGGGCGTGATCCCAAACAATGTCATGTGCTCCTGGACCCTGGATGGGGGGCAGCGGGCTGGCAGAGGAATGTCACTCAAGTTCTACACAAACTTTACGTCGGACCCTAGAATTACACCAGGGAGCAGATCTGAAGACTACATAACTGTGAGTAACTTTACTTCGATCTATTGTCAAATCGGTTCTCTGTATTGATTTTTTTCAAAGCAACAATTTCCATGACTCCTTTAAAAATCATTATGCCATTTGTTGTTATTTGCATTCATATTGATATTTTGAAGCAAATGATGTATTGTCTCTTCAAGTAATTGTCCTATTACCTTTTTTCGGGTATATTTTCCTTTGGTAAAATATATTACTTGGAATAAATTGTGTATTGCAAAAACAACAACAACAAAAAGTTTAAAAAACACAATTAACAGCCTTAAAAGTCAGTGGGATATTAATATAAATGACTGATGATCATATGTATAAAATGCATTTTCCCTATATTTGCTTTTTAACCAGGTTTTCCGAAGGAAAAACTGGTTATTAGATTGGCGAATGTCGTCGGGCTGGCGGGAGGGCAGAACAAGCTTGTCTGGGCCATAACTTTGTTGTTCATTGTGAGATTTTAAAATCATTTGGCACATTTGTTCATTATCATTGGACGGTGTGGCGCTCAAAAGAATTACATCGATATCTCCAAGGTCAAGGTCACACTTTGAGTTCAAAGGTCAAAAATGGCCATAAATGAGCTTGTCTGGGCCATAACTTTGGCGTTCATTGTGAGATTTTAAAATCATTTGGCACATTTGTTTACCATCATTGGACGGTGTGTCGCACAAAAGAATTACGTCGATATCTCCAATGTCAAGGTCGCCACGACTAAAAATAGATTGATTTTGAAACAAGGGGGGAAACTATGAACAATCAGTAGCAATTCACATTTTGAGTTGTCTCTCTTTTATCAGACTTTTTTTTTCAAATTGAAATCAAGGTCGAAATGAGTAAAAATATATTGAATTTGAAACAAGGGGGTAACAATGCACATTTTGAATTGTCTCCCTTTATCAGACTTAAAAAAAAAAAAAAAATAAAAAAAAAAATGAAAATTTGTGACAATTTTGTCCCTTGTTTTATTATGGATTATTTTACTGTCTATATTTTGGTTTCTTTCATCTGTTTAAATGTTTTATTTCATTTCCAAAACTTACTGTCTATTTGTTACAACAACATTATATACTGTGGGATAATTGGCTGTCAGAATGGTGTTCTCATTTATAATTCAGAAACATCCATTGGCCAATGAAAGTACACAACACATTTAAATACTAGTTGAAAGAAGTTAAGAAATCCGTTTTATCTACCAGTTAAGGATCAATACAATAAATAAAGGTGGATTATTTCTGCCATATAGATCAGGCATGTTGGTGGGTTGACAAACTAAAACGACAAATATACTGGTTATTATGACCATTTTATTAGCTCGACTATTATATATGAAATATGTATAGTGGCGTTTCTGTTTCCGATTCTGTTAGCGTGCAAATGTTCAAGTTTTCGTACTACCCCAATTATTTTCATTGTCCCTTGACATATTGGTTTCATATTTTGCATACTTGTTTACCATCATGACCCCAACCTATAAACAAGAGCAGACAACTGTATCAAGCATTTTGAAAGAATTATTTCCCCTTTTATACTTAGAATATGCATATTATTGATAAATCTATGTTATAGTTTGCGTACTACCCCAACTATTTCCTATATCCTTTGACATATTGCTTTTATATTTTGCATACTTGTTTACCAACATGACCCCAACCTATAAACAAAAGCAAACCACTGTATCAAGTATTTTGACATACTTATGGCCCCTTTTACACTTAGATAATTGAACATTTTGCTTTAATTGCCATAACTTCTTTATTTGTGATCACAATTTATTATTACTTTGACAAAACAACACTCACCTGAATACCACAATAGATTCCACCAAACAATACCCCACGCCCCTACCCAGAATCCCCTCCCCCAACCCCCCCCCAATTTTTTTTTTAAACATCATCTAATAAATTACCACACCCCACAATATACCCCCCTCTCACCCCCTACCCCCCCCCAATCACCCCCACCATTTTTTTTTAACATCATCTAATAAATTATCACACCCCACATTATACCCCCTCTCCCTCATCTAATAAATTACCACACCCCACATTATACCACCCTCTCAACCCCCCCCCTTCCCCCCCCCCCCCCAAATTTTTATTATTATTTTTTTTCCCTTTTTTTAGCTCAACTATTATATATGAAATATATATAGTGGAGCTATCCTACTCACCCCGGCGTCGATGTTGCCGTATCCGTTCCCGTGTCCGTTTGCGTGCAAATGTTAAAGTTTGCGTACTACCCCAAATATTTTCAATGTCCCTTGACATATTGCTTTCATATTTTGCATACTTGTTTACCATCATGACCCCAACCTTTAAACAAGAGCAGACAACTGTATCAAGCATTTTGACAGAATTATTGCCCCTTTTATACTTAGAATATGCATATTATTGATAAATCTATGTTAAAGTTTGCGTACTACCCCAAATATTTCCTATGTCCTTTGACATATTGCTTTTATATTTTGAATACTTGTTTACCAACATGACCCCAACCTATAAACAAGAGCAGACCACTGTATCAAGCAATTTGACATAATTATTGCCCCTTTTATACTTAGAATATGCATGTTATTGATAAATCTATGTTAAAGTTTGCGTACTACCCCAAATATATCCTATGTCCCTTGACATATTGCTTTCATATTTTGCATACTTGTTTACCAACATGACCCCAACCTATAATCAAGAGCAGACAACTGTATCAAGCATTTTGACAGAATTATGGCCCCTTTTATACTTAGATAATTGAACATTTTGCTTAAATTGCCATAACTTCTTTATTAATGATCAGATTTCATTAATACTTTGACAAAACAACACTTACCTGAATACCACATTGGATTCCACCCAAACAATACCCCACGCCCCAACCCAGAAACCCTGCTCCCCCCCCTATCCCCCCCCAATTTTTATATATTTTTTCCTTTTTTTAAAGATTGTCTAATAAATGACCACACCCCACATCATACCCCCCGCTCACCCCTCCCCCCCCCCCCCCCCAAAAAAAAAATATTTTTTTTTTCCCTTTTTTTTATTTTTGAAAGATCGTCTAATAAATTATTGAATATGAACAATTTCCCCATCATGGCTTACGTTATACTGTCAAGCACTCGAATAGTTGAGCGCGCTGTCCTCTGGCAGCTCTTGTATTTTTTCCTATCCATGCGTTGGCAAATTAAGGGCAAAAGAACAACAAATATTTCCGACGGCAGGACAATTATAACGTATGTTGTTATTTTATGTTGGCGTGTTTGTGATATGAAGGGTCCCAAAAAACTAATGCACTCATAATAGGACAATGGAAATGTGGCCATCTCCCATACAAAAGATCAACAAATGATAATTTTAATACATCAGCTCGTATATTTTTGTTGCATATAATTTTGTTGTGGCGTGTTGTTGTTATTTCACCCTTTGTCCTCTGGTGTCTATGTGTTGGAGACTTTCAAACCCACTTCCACAACAGAACAACAAATTAGAGGCTTGAATGTTCCGAATATGGGCAAATAACCCCCCAAACATTATGTCCTACTGGCCAGTATAAACTGGTTGTGTTGGCATCTCTGATTTGTCATATTGGTGTTTTCGAGTTTGAAGTTGCCAACATGTGGGCACAAATAACAACACAATGTAATAATTGTGGTGTTTGCATGTATATTTGTTGTTTTGGCTAACACCCTTTACATTAAACTCTTTAATACTACATGTACACTGTATCACTTGTTGAATTTCTTTGCTGCTTTTAAACAAGGCATCAATGAAATACCTTATACATTATTATTATTATTCATGAAATGCCCCACAATCAACCATTAAGCATAGCGTTTTTTTAGCAAAAGCCAATTATGAACCTATTGAAAATGTTTGTTTGGTAGATCAATGCAGATGGGAATACTGTCAAGAATTATACAGACAGGATATACAGCAGCAGAAATGGACTGGTTGTGATTGATTTTACATCAGATGCAGCATTAAATTCGAATTCATTTAGGATTGAATTTGCCACGGGTAAGAAGATCTAAATGGTTATTTAACATAGTGTATGTTACCAATGTCAATATTCAGTACAGCCTTATGAATTTTATAAATCTGATTAGTTTCTTATACAATGAGGTGTTTGTTGAGAGTGTTCATCTTACACTCCTTCTTTTCACACAAATAATCATTACAAGTGACATATGATCTAGTTACATTTTGCTTTTAAGATGTTGTGTTCTTTTGCCTTGTAAAATACATGTAAGTCTGTTATTTTGCAGTTTGATTAAAAAATTGAAAGCTTACCATGTCTTTAATATTTCTCCTAGATTGTTTTCCAATGTTGAAAAACGGTCTGTTATTTTGCCTTCTCATTTATCTTCAATGGTTCCTTTCCTCAGACTGTCCCGCTTTGAATGTTTCGAGCGAGACAAATAAGAGCAAGCAAGGCGCAGTGTTTGAAGAAGATGTGGAACTGAGCTGCCCGACTGGTCACAAGTTTCACCTTGAGAAATACTCTGAAAACAGGTCATTGTCTTTGACCTGTGGAAAGGATCAGCAGTGGTACATTAAAGAGGAAAAACTTTTTGCAATCCCAGAGTGTAGAGGTATGAGTTCTTTTGCAGAAAAGCAAAACATTCATTGGGAATATTTAATAAATGATTATCATGATGCGGTTTTAGGTAGTTATTATGAGGTAAAATGGTACGTAACTTTGCTGACAAATTGCAAGTGGGTGAAGAGTAATTTTGATAATAGCCTTATATGAAACATAGCAACACGAAATTTCTGCATGCCTTAATATGTTGGCATAACAATTTCACTTTATTTAGCCTTTGTCTTTATATGTTGTTTTTCAATTGTCAGCTGATATTATTGTGAATATATAAACTTACAATGGTATTATACTCAACATATTAACAAAGCCAGGGACTGAAGTGACTTGAATTTTCAGTGGTTTACTGCGGCCCTCCACCCAAGATTGAGAACGGCTATATTGTCAAGGCGACTGGGGCCACATACAACTCTACGACTATTTATAGCTGTGCACAGGGATTCACAATGTTTGAAAACAAGAATGCAACCTGTGATGAGAATGGGAAGTGGATGAATGCACCCACATGTGATTGTAAGTGTTTCTTTATTGGAAATACTTCTAATTATGGTTTTTTTATTGGTTGACTGATTAAAGAAAATTGTAAAAAATAACGAATAGTAACATTCGGGTTATTTTGAATGTTTTTTTACCTGAGTAAATTCTTAATTGGTGGTGAGTAGTTGTTTCAAAAATGCAACAACAAATTTTAAAAGCACTGCCTGGCGCTGACTTGTATTTATGTGTTTTATGCTGTATTTAATGTTCACATCTTTCTATATTTCATTTTCATTTTGTATTCTTTCGTTTGTTTGTTTATTTAAAATCATAATGATAATGAAACAGGCATATGTGTTGTTGTCAGTCTAGTTTATTATAGCATATATTGGCTGGGGATTGCGTGTATACAGTGTTTCAGGGGACAAGGTCAATATCAATGTTACTAAAAAAGAAAAACACTTTTTTCTCTTCTTTATCACGTTTGATGTGGTAATGAGTCATCACATGTAAAACATATTTTAAAATGTACAAATAAAAAATATAATATATATAATATAGCAATTTGAACATTAATTTGCACCAACAGGATAGAAACCTTATTATACCACACGATCCTTTATTTATGGCAAGAAATGAATTGCAAATCACATAGGCACAACACAAATGTAGTAACTAAGGCAAACACATACTAACAGAGCTCCAGATAAGGATTTAGTCTAAAGGGTATTTCACCCCCTGATATTATTGTCAATGCGTATTTTACTCCTTTGTTTCAGCCATAAAGGGTTAGGAATATTTAGGGGTATTTTCCATTTCCATAGAAAACGGAAAAAGTAAAAGGCGTGTTTAATCTAGAAATAGTATTATTATTTGTTTTTTATATTTTTAAATGCAAACAGAATATATTTAAAAAGACGATATGAACAGACTTTCTTTAAAAATATTCCCGCAAGCTGCTTAAAACGTCCCTTTTCGATCCACAAACATGATGGGCCGCCATTTTTATTACAAGCTTATTTTGATTGACTTACTTTTGATTCAAAGGTTACCTTACGCTAAAAACTTAACTGGATTATTGTTAAATCGGTTACGCACTTTAATTGATTTAAAATACGTACCAAGATTTGTAAAGCGTTTTGTTACGTACTGGGCCGATTTTTAATGCGTTTTTTATTTTTTCAATGCGTAAATACGCAGATACGCCTCTTATCTGGAGCTCTGCATACTAAGCATCAAGACTTAAGAATTCTTATGTTGTTGTTGGGTTCAAAGTTAATATTACTTTATCTAAATACAATGCTTTGGCAAGATGCAATCTGTTGAACCATTTCTTAATTTGTATTGAGATTTTGATTGTGGTTTGAACTCACAAGGACAGTGCTACTGTTAATACAATTCCAAATAAGCAGATTTGTTCAATATAAACTAGAGGTTAAACATGTAACCACAGCGTCTTTGTTGCACAAATACAAACCGTCCTTTCAAATTTAATACAATCTCACTTTTAAATGGGATCATGTTTATGTTGATAAATATAATACTGTCATTAAATACGAGTGTGTCTATTTTAGCTGCAACCTGTGAGGCGCTGCCCGATGGCATGTTACTAGACGGATCATGGAGTATAATAGCTGGCAATAACTTTACAAATGGCAAAGCAGACTTCAACACTGTTGTTAAGTTTTCTTGCAATCCTGGGTTTGAGCTCATCGGGCCAATTCGAACTCGTTGTATAGATGTAGGCTGGACGCATCAGAATACTCTTCCCAATTGTACAAGTATGTAAGCCTAGTACCAGTTCTTGCAACTGAAGAGACTTTTAATCAATGTGTGTGCTTTAGTGTCTTCAAATGTGTTTACTTTTGTATCTAAGTATCAGTTGTTTGTTGAGAAAATTAACACTCTATTAAATGGAAGTTGTGTTTTAATCAAGTGGAAGTTGTGTGTTTTATTATATGGAAGTTGTGTTTTTATACACCTGGTAGAGTGGAGCATAGTAGTTTGACTTTTTGTCAGTCCCTCAGCCTGTCAGTCAGTCAAGCATTCCATTTTCTGGAGTTTTTTTATGCAATTCTTTCAAATATTCAGCTGATTTTTGGTGTGTGAGTCTACCTTATTGACATACAGGTGAATTGTGAGTTTTTTTTGGGGTCCATTGATTTTTGGCAAAGTTACAGGCCTTGGACTTCAAAAGCTGCAGTGCATCTTCAGAGCCCAGAAGGGGGCATTGTTTTTCACATACACAGGTCTTGTTTATTTAATGGAAGTGTGTATGTACTCTAAAGCAACAAATGAATGGTTAGAGAAATGTTTTTCTGTTTCAAATTTTTTTGTCCATTTAGAATGCCTCTTAGCTGAACGTCCACACAATTTTCTGATATATGTGAAAGTTTTAAATGCTTTAGTGCAATAAATATGTCTTTTTTCAGGATTACCATGTACAAAGCCTGTCGTGGCAAATGGTAACCTCATCGGAACCTCGAACCCTGTATATGGGGATACTTTGAATGCAACATGTAATCCCGGGTTTGAACTGTCCAATAGTGCAGGATTTCTGATAATGACGTGTGGAGTCAATCAAACTTTCGATATCATGGCAATTTGTGTAGGTTAGTATAAGACTGTTAAATGCTCCAGTCCTCTGGACATGATTACATGCATTTTCATGGCCATCAGGTCAAATGAAAGTGCATTTATTACACTTACAACAATTCTGGTTGTTGGGGAAATACTTTTTATGTTCCCCAAATTTTTTTTTTGGGGGAGCATATAGTCGCCGCTTAGTCTGTCCGCTTCGTCTGTCCTCGCATGTGTCCGTCCGTGCACAATTTTTGTCCGGGCTATTTCTCAGCAATTAATGACTGGAATTCAATTAAACTTTATGGGAAGCTTCACTACCAAGAGGAGATGTGCATATTATCAGCCGGTTCTGGTCGGATGAGTTTTCACAGAGTTATGGCCCTTTGAAATTTTCCATAAACTGTACATATAGTGCAATTCTTGTCCGGGCTATTTCTCAGCAACTAATGACTGGAATTCAATGAAACTTTATGGGAAGCTTCACTACCAAGAGGAGATGTGCATATTATCAGCCGGTTCTCGTCGGATGATTTTTCACAGAGTTATGGCCCTTTGAAATTTTCCATTGTACATATAGTGCAATTCTTGTCCAAGCTATTTTCTCAGCAACTTATTACGGGAATTCAATGAAACTTTATGGGAAGCTTCACTACCAACAGGAGATGTGCATATTATCAGCCGGTTATGGTCGGATGATTTTACATAGAGTTATGGCCCTTTGAAATTTTCTTTAAACTGTACATATAGTGCAATTCTTGTCCGGGCTATTTCTCGCCAACTACTGACTGGAATTCAATGAAGCTTTATGGGAAGCTTAACTACCTTGAGGAGGTGCGCATGTTATTTATGGGTTTTGGTTAGATGATTTATTTAGAGAGTTATGGCCCTTTGAAATTTTTAAGTTGCTAAACCATCCATTGTATTATTTTGTCCAAAGTTATGCCCCTCAAGACGTTTCCTTTTATCTGAATATATAGTGCAATATTGTGACAAAAAAACAACTTTGGGGAGCATCACCTGTCTCTGACGGTTTCTTGTTATAATTGGAAGGTCGAAGGAACTTGTTGAAATAGAATACATACATGTTACTTACTGTACTCATGTTCAGAATAAATATAGTTTTTCTCATTACTTCAGAATCCTCACCTGTTATTGCAATTAAAGAAAATCAATCATTTAGAAAACGCAATTAGATCTTATATGATAAATTTAAATGCTGAAATTTGTGTATAACAGTATTTGCCAATAAGGTATAAACTATTTAAGCATTAGCATCACTTATTGTGATAAAGCATAGTATGTCTAGAACCTATTGTTTTGTTGTAATATGTTTCCAAGCCATATTTGTAATTTTTGATCGCTATGTTTCATTAATGCATATTGACATTGTAAGTATAATGTTTCAGGTGTTCATGGTACCAATTGACAGATTTTAATTTTTTTTTAAATGTAATGAAATGTATACACCAACAAAATTATAATATTTATAGTAATGTAAAACGATGGTAAGATGAAGAAAAAACTAAATAAAAAATGTAGCTTTCATCCTGCATAAAAAACTTGGACCATTGGCAGCAAACTCTGTTTTAAAATGCTGTTCTTTAATGCACTTATTGTCAGAATTATTGATTGAAGAATTGCTTAACACTGTATTGTTTGGTTAATATTGTTTGATGGTTATTTATTTATTGAATGATATATTTTATTGTTTTGTTAGTTATAAGTATTCTTTGGCTAATTTTATTAAAATAATCATACATTTGTTTGTCTGTCTTTCCCTCTGTACATGTGTCTGACTGTCTGTCTCAAAATTCCAGTAGCAGCCATTAAGACTTTTAAATCATTTGGAACCAATTTAAACCATTGAAAGATGACGTGTCACTTGTTAAACTCGTCTCCATACCTCAAAGGTTAAGAACACACTAAGATGTCAAAGATTAAATAGGCCTTAAAAATGCTTGTCAAGACTGTAATTTGTTACTCATCCTGCAATTTTGAAAAAGTTTACCATAAATGACCACCATAAGAAGTCTAGTCTATCACCCGCAAAATGTCAATGTGGCTTGTAGAGGCAGAAAAGGCAAATGTGGCCACTAAACAGCTAGCTTTTGACATATGTGGAGTTTTGGGACACAGGTAAAATGTGGGGGCATATGTTCTCTATCGACACATGTTATGATTAAATTATGTTCCAATGTGTTAACATTTCATGTAAACACATTTCAATTACGTGTTTCAGATATTAATGAATGCAGTAAAGGACTTGCAACATGTCATGTTGATACAACAACCTGTGAGAACACTGAAGGGAACTTTACATGTAGGTGTAGGGCTGGATACAATGCCATTAACGAAACAGCATGCACTGGTGAGTGGACGATGTTTGCATTGGTCTAATCATGCTTGTTTCCTTGTGATTCGGTCCTCACAAATATAAATAATAAATGTAAATTGTAAGTTAACAATACATGTTCCAAGCACTTTTTATGCGCCAACTTGGATTGAATAATGTTATACTTGCTTTGTTCTTTAAAATATAAATGTGTATATTAATAAACTATGTGAGAGTGTGTGCTCTGTTAAAGTATGTACAAATAATATATTTATCATTTCGCTTTAAGTGCACATATTCTGTGCTTTAATAATTTTAGACATCCTTGAGTGCAACAACAACAAGGGTGGATGCAGTCACACCTGCAATGAACAGCAACCCAATTACTCATGCAGCTGTCCAGAAGGGTTTGTTCTGTTCAAGCAAGGTGGAAACGAGGGGTTCGCCACTCGACCATCAGAGACTGGGCACATGCCTGGAGATGTGTACCGAGTAGACCACACATGCGTCCGTATGTTGTTAATCAAATTTATCACTGAATTAACAAAAAAAAATTTATTTGTTTGCTGTACCATTTATTCAGCAATGTGCCTTCATGTAGTTCCATCAAACTATTTTTGCCATCTGTGAACATGGTAATTTGGCATTTGAGAAATTCAACGATGTACAAAGTGATGTTCTATCTTATACACTTAACCCTTAGTTATGGACTTCCGCTACTTGTGTTGCAAGACAATAGTATTAACAAACAGAGTGGTTTTTGCTGAAGTCATTGTTAATTATTTACATACATTTTTGTACAGATTTAATTTAAGTAAAGGGGTTTAATGTAAATGGTGTTACATGTCCTCTCTAAACATATATTATGCCCCCAATTGTATAGGTATGGGGACTTAAACATTTGCCCTATATTGTCTGCCCATCCTTCAAACTTGTATTTATGTCTGTCAGTCTGTCTGTCTGAATTCATATCAACCAGTATGTGAACAAACGCACCTCTATATTTTTGTTAACTGGATACATTAAAAAAAGAATGTAGTTATAGCCCCTATAGTATAAATGGATGATCCCTAAAACTTATAGAACATGTTGATCAGCAAGTGAACTTGCACAACTCCATCTTTTGGTGAGGATGTGACTGGACTTATATCCTCGTTTTTATATGAAACAAGGTCATGCACAGAAATATACCCTTCATAAAACCGCTTGTTTGGCTCGTTATCTAAGTCATCTTCCACTTTATTGGAAAAAACATACATGTATCAGATGTATAACTGGAGATAATTCTGTAAAACGTGAATGAGTTATAAAGCGCAAATCGCACATTTTGCAATTTTATAGTGTAACAACTAATGGCAATAACTCTGAAGTGCCTGACTTTATTTTGCTGGTTATTGAACTAGGCTTCCATTATGCCAACAAACATTTGCAGAAATTTTGCTAAAGATTAGATGAAAACTGTATGATTAAGAGCAGGGAAAGAGGTAATTTCTTAATTTTTGTATAAACTATTGAAGTAAGTCTAAAATGCACAGTGCTTATTGGCTGATTATTTAACTTTGTTTATATATTTATGTCAGCAAACTCTAGAATATTTAATAAACCCTCTTAAGAGTGAGTGAACAGAAAGGTTGATTTTAGTCAGTTCCAGACTGATTAAGGAACTTGGCCTCCATTTTATGTCAACAAACATTTCAAGAAAGTTTGATGAAGAAAACTGCCCAATGTTTAACTTAAGAGTTTTATAAGCACCCCCCTCAGCCACCCATTGATTTACCCACTGATCCGACCACACATTAACTTACGTTGTTCCAATAATATGTCTCGTCCAGAGACAGGCTTATAAAAATTACTTGTTTACTTTTGTCATTCATAACACAAATAGTATTGCTACTACAGATCTGAAACTTTACAAACATATTAATCAGCATGTGAAATTGCTTTACTCCAAATGTTGGTTTATTTTTTAAAGGTCTTTTTGATACAACATGTGGCATAATTTATAAAAAAACAAACCTGTAATTTTAAAAACCTGTTTTATGCTTATTTAAAAAAAATGTTGAAAGATTGAAGCGCTGCAAGATTGTTGAAACTTTATACACAAAAAAATTAATAAGTATGTGAAATTTGATGCCTCTTAAGATGGCATTTAGCGCATTTATGTCCATTTTAAACCAAATATTACTTTTGTTAACTTGTTTGGCCTGTTACTCAAAAAGTGGTGCTGCTAGAAGGCTAAAATTGTGTTAACATAGTCATCAACGTGTAAAGTTGTGCACATCCATAGGTTGGGTCTTTTTTTTACATAAGTTAAGTTTTCAGATAAAAGTGAAATGTGGGGTACCTGTGTCCCACAAACACGTTTCTAGTTATTATATTTAATCATTTATTTGTGTTTTTTTTTGTAAAGCTTGTTGTGTTTTTCATTAATAAACTAAAAAAATGGCAATACTTGACATATTTTTGTTATTGTATTTGCAATAATAACATGCAATCTATTAAGAATAAATGTCTGTTTCAGCTAAACAGTGTCTATCATTACCTACTCTGGCCAATGGTCAGTATCTGACCAGCGATACAGTATTCCACTATAATGACTCTGTAGAGGTTCACTGTAATGACGGATATTTTCTGACGGGTAGAAATAGCACTGATGCCACTATTGAGTGTCAGGATAATGGGGCGTGGAATGAAACTCTCACATGTCAAGGTATGGAGTCTTCAACAGTTAAGACATCATAAATAATCATCATACCATACAAGAAATCATGTTTGAGCTTCAGATGTATTGCATGACTGTAAGCTATGCTTTATATATCTGTTTATATGTAATCTAAACATTAAAAAAAAATTTTTTTTTATCATGCTCTCATTTAGCAAAAAGAATGTCAATAAATGCACTGTATCACTTCTGGTTTCAGCACGCTCTTGTGATATGCCCGTGCCTCCTAGCAATGGCGTCTTTAATGTAGCTGGCGTGAGCTTCATGCAGACTGTGACTTTGACCTGTAACCTCACAGAGACCAAACAAGTCTCCAAGTCAGCGGTGTGTGTGTACATCAGCAAGGCAGAGGGCATGAGACTGGCCGGGGACAATCTGACATGTCCAGGTAATCTGCAACCCTACAATGGTTGAAGCACAACATTCCTTTTTTATATAGTATGTGCATCTTGTGTGTTCCTGTTTCTATCAATACCAATTGTGGCTTGAGAAATCAATTAATTGCTTACACATTTATGAAACTTCATTCAAGTAGCTTTAATGCCAAATGGTATTCATGATTGAAAGCTACTAACATTTGGCTCAAATTTGAAATGCTTTATGTGTCACAGAGATTGACTGTGGATCCCCCGATGCAGTCCTCCCCAATGGAGCAGATATCACTCAACCGGATACAACCACCTATCTGTCCACTAACTCAACATTTGTGTTCGCATGTAAGGCAGGAGCATCTGTAAAAGGAGTGTCAGAGAGCAATGACACAAATGTTAAGTGCAAGGCAAATGGGAGATGGAGTCTGGGTACCCTTAGCTGTTTAGGTGAGTAGCCCAATGGACCAGTAACTGGGGACATGCTGTATGCCTTCAGCATTTAATTTGACACAAACTAATTTTAAAATTGGACTGGATTAGTGTGTTACATAAAGTGTACTAAACAGACTTTAATTCAAAACAGCAACTGTTCAAATATACATACTATACTTTACCTACTATATAAAAATACATATAGGATCTTGCATGAGTGGTTGTTTTGTATTGAATTTATTAAACGAATCATCTAAATAAAGATAAAAACGAGGCTTTTATCTTTATTAAGATGACAAGTTTAAAAAATTCAATACAAAATGACCACAAATCTAAGATTCTATTTATAACATGACCAACAATTTTTTTTGTTATTTTATGCTCTTTTCAGCGTTTATTTACATTGTAAAAGAGTTTAACTGAAGAAATATGCTGGAATTATGACGTCATTTCGTCACAAAAATGAAGTCATTTCACAGTTATATAACTAGTGTGATAACACCCATGTAATAAACAAAATTGAGCATAACGTTATTTCAATCCCGGAGCGTAGGTCATGTTATAAATATACATATATATATAAAGGATCTGGCACGAGTTGTCATATCATACCATATTTTATTAAACGAGTTCAGGAATTGTGTTAGTAAGCAAGCCTTTGGCGAGCTTACTAACGCATTTCCTGGACAAGTTTAATAAAATATGGTATGATATGACAACGAGTGTCAGATTTTTTTTATCACATGCTTTTAAATGAGCAAATTAAATAAATATTTACGCAAACATATTGATAAATCTCGAATATTGTTAACATTTCCCGACGTCATTTGGAATGCCTCGGCTTTTACAAAGCAGAATAAAAAATGCGATTGGTCAATAAACGAAAACTAAGCCAATGAAAACGCCTAAAAATGTTGTATTACACATGTGTAATATAAAAAAATATGGTTGTATTACATGGGAAACAGGGTATAGCATGTGATAAATAGTTACATTGAATGGACATACCAAATCCATACACTGATTACCCTTTGGTAGACACAATGTCAAACAAACCATTTTGTGAATTATATTACAAAGTTAACAAGTTATATATTTCAGGTATGATGTGTTCCGACCCCGGCACTCCTGGAGGCATGACTCAGTTGGCAACTAGTTACGAGATCGGAGCCAAGTTAAGCTACAGGTGTACTAGGAGTGGGTTTGAACCAACAGGGCCACAGAACTATACCTGTCAGTATGATGCTGGTTCTGGTTCTGCAGTGTGGAGTGACAACTTGACCAGCAATCCCCCATCCTGTCAAGGTATTCATGCTTGAATTGTATGATTATTAACCTCATTGTAATAAACATATAGCTAACTCTGCTTTTATTTCTTGCATTCAAGTGAAACTTCAGCTGCATCAGCAGGAGAGAAACCTTATCATAGCACAGTCATGGGCCTTCAAGCATTTCAACAAAAACACCTCAGTTCCAAAACTCTTTTTTATTCAAAGAAACAAATAAATGGATTTGCGAATCTTGATGATGATTCGACAACTACTTTTTGCCCCTAAATCATTATTAATATTTGTTTTAAAAATTTTGTGCAATGCATTTAAATAATTAAGTGCAAAAAAAATCCATTACATATAACGGGTAGGTTTGTATGTACATGTAAGTTCAAATACTACAAGAAAATGGAAGTGTAAATTTAATCTTGGCATTACTGGGTGTTTGTTAAGGGTAGCAAATGTATGTGGAGTATTCAGTATCATGTTTTCGTGTTGTTAGTGTACCCCAATTTACAAATTGAATGGGGAGGTCAGTGAAATAGTTGAAACTGCATGGATGTCTTTCTGTCCATCTGTCTGTATGTTCGAAGACACAAACGTCCGCAAATGAGTTCTCCTTCACCTGTTAATATACAATATTCAATCATGCATGCTTGCTTTGTTCCTTGTGATATAAAGTTGTTAATGCATGTTTTTTGACATATTAAGTGTGTTAAAAATTAAGAAAGTAATGCTCTTTTTTTCAACTCAGAATTGTATTGCTATTACTTATTATGAAATTTTACATCATAGGTATTTGTCAGATCTAAGAATACCGTATGTTGCAAATGGTGGACAATGTGTATGTTTTTTCCTTAGATACCGAGAAACCAAAAGTCACCATGTGCCCAAATTACAGCTCTGACTATTTTTATGCTATGGGCACTGTGAACTTTATGACCCCTAACTTCACTGATAACTATGGCATCAAAATTTTCAACCGCACTGGGAGTTCCCTCCGCTCAGGGGATGTATTGAGTCCATCAAGCAGCCAGATCAACATGAGCTTCATAGCGACAGACTATGATGGGAATATGGAGACATGCTCCTACACGTTTAATGTATATGGTAAATATTGAAATGCAATTGAAATGATACATATTATTTACAGAAATACTTTTAAAACAAAATTACTTGAATGACTTTATTAATTTATGTAATACATTACCTGGAACATACATATTATTTACAGAAAGACTTTAAATACAAAATTACTTGAATAACTGTATTCATTTATGTAATACATTACCTGGAACTTTGTCAATTTCAATGTGAACTCATAGAACATGTGTGTTTCTATTGGTCATAAACAAATGTGCCAGTTTCCAGTGCTGTGTAAAAACTGATGAACATTTGTTCATTTGTTTATTACAGCTTTGTTATAAGTGCTAAGAGTTTGTTTGTACCAAATGTGTGTCTGGTGTGCTCAGATAGTTCTGTACATTTAAGTGATATTCATTATCTTGTAGATAAAAGCGTAAAGCCAAACATCACATGCCCTCCAGTGAAAACAGTTACTGTGACCGATCAAAATGGAGTGAGTGTCAATGTATCAGACTGGATAACAGTGACTGACATGCCCCATCACAATACACTTCTGAGTTTCAGCACGTCAGTTGTCACGGGCACAGTGGCAAATATTGGAACATCCCAGGAAGTCACTGCTACAGCACGATTTACTAGCGGTCCTAACGTAAATGTTGACTCAAACTGCAAATTCCTCGTGAATTTTGTTGGTAAGAGTAAAAACTTACACTGAAACCATGGCTATTTCAATCTTGTCTGTGTACTTCTATGTATTTTATTTTTACTTATATATTTAACCCTTTTGGGTGCTTTCGTAACTTTTGAGGTTGACTGTTGTTTCAATGCATTCTTTGAGATGGACTGTAGTTTGAGTGCAGCCTTTCATGTGGGCTGAAGTTTGAATGTATCCTTTGAGATGGGCTGTAGTTTGAATGTATCCTTTGAGGTGGGCTGTAGTTTGAATGCAGCCTTTCAGGTGGGCTGTAGTTTGAATGCAGCCTTTAACGTGGACTATAGTCTGAATATATTCTTGAGATGGACTGTAGTTTGAATGCAGCCTTTCAGGTGGATGTTAGTTTGAATGTATCCTTTGAAATTGGCTGTAGTTTGAATGCAGCCTTTCAGGTGGGCTGAAGTTTGAATGCAGCCTTTCAGTTGGGCCATAGTTGGAATGCAGCCTTTAATAAGGTGGGCTGTACTCTGAATATATCCTTTGAAATGGACTGTAGTTTGAGTGTATCCTTTAAGATGGGCTGTAGTTTGAATGTATCCTTTGAGAAGGGTTGTAGTTTGAATGTATCCTTTCATGTGGGCTGAAGTTTGAATGTAGCCTTTGAGGTTGGCTGTAGTTTGAATGTGTCCTGTGAGGTGGCTGTAGTTTAAATGTATCCTGTAAGAAGGGTTGTAGTTTGAATGTATCCTTTCATGTGGGCTGAAGTTTGAATGTAGCCTTTGAGGTTGGCTTTAGTTTGAATGTATCCTTTGAGGTGGGCTGTAGTTTGAATGCAGCCTTTCAGGTGGACTGTAGTCTGAATGTATCCTTTGAGATGGACTGTTCTTTGAATGTATCCTTTGAGCTGTGCTGTAGTTTGAATGTATCATTTGATATGGGCTGTAGTTTGAATGTATCAATTGATTTGGGCTGTACTTAATGTATTCTTTGTGTTGGACTGTAGTTTTAAAGTATCCTTTGAAGTGGGCTATAGCTTGTATGTATTGTTTGAGGTGAGTTAAAATTTGACTGTTTCCTTTGAAATCGGATTTAATTTGAATATTTCGTTGGAGATGGGCAGTAGTTTGAATGCATTCTTTGAGATGGGCTGTGTTTGAATGTATCCTTTGAAGTGAGCTATATTTTGAATGTATTCTTTGAAGTCAGCTGTAGTTTGAATGTATCCTTTGACATGGGCTGTAGTTTGAATGTATCATTTGAGATGGGCTATAGTTTGCAAATATCCTTTGAGATGGACTGTAGTTTAAATGTATCATTTAAGATGGGTTGTAGGTTGAAGGTTTTTTTTGAGATTGGCTGTTGTTTTAGTGTATCCTTCAAAGTGGGCGGTTGTATGAATGAATTCTTTAAGATGGACTGTTGATTGAATGTATCCTTTGAAGTGGGTTGAAGTTTGAATGTATCCTTTGAGATAAGCTGTTATTTTAATGTATCATTTGAGATGTGACTGTAGTTTGAAACTATGATTAGAGATGGGCTGAAGTTTTAATGTATCCATTGAAGTGGGCTGTAGTTTGAATGTATCCTTTGAGATGGGCGTAGTTTGAATGTTTCCTTTGAAGTGGGCTAAAGTTTGAATGTATCCTTTGAGGTGGGCTGTAGTTTGAATGTATCCTTTGATGGGCTGTAGTTTGAATATCTTATTTGAAGTTGGCTGTAGTTTGAATGTTTTCTTTGAAAAGTGCTGTAGTTTGAATGTATCATTTGAGGTGGGCTGTAATTTAAATGTATCCTTTGAGATGGGCTTAAGTTTAAATGTATTACGTTAGGTGGACTGCTGTTTGAATGTATCCTTTGAAATATGCTGTTGTTTGAATGTATCCTTTGAAGTCAACTGTAGTTTGTATGTATCCATTTAGATGGGGTGAAGTTTTAATGTATCCTTTGATATGGGCTGTAATTTAAATGTATGCTTTGAGATGGGCTTAAGTTTAAATGTATTACGTTAGGTGGACTGCTGTTTGAATGTATCCTTTGAAATATGCTGTTGTTTGAATGTATCCTTTGAAGTCAACTGTAGTTTGTATGTATCCATTTAGATGGGGTGAAGTTTTAATGTATCCTTTGATATGGGCTATAGTTTGAAAGTTCTTTGAGGTGGGTTGTGGTATAAGGTATCCTTTTAAGTTGGTTGTAGTTTGAATATAACCTTTGAGATATGCTGTGACTTGAGGATATCCTTTTTTTCTGGGCTCTAGTTTTTATGTATTCTTTGAGATGGGCTGCGGGCTGTACTAAGAATGTATCCATTGAAGTGGGCTGTAGTTTGAATATATTCTTTTTGTAGGTATGTAGTTTTCTTTTTCCTTTGAAGTGGGCTTTAGTTTGAAAAGATTCAGATCTCCTTTTTTTAATCATTCATATTTAAGCAGTCCTTCCTAAAGTTATTTAATTGCCGTCCAGTAGGTCCTAAAATCATGCAGTCTGCCGGCCCAGACTGATCATTTCAGATTTTCCGGACCAAAAACGAAAAAAGGTTGAAGAAAGACAAAAATTAGATTTAAATAAAAATAAAATTATTTTTTGATAATATGCTAGATAATATTGATATGAATAAATTTTGCTTACATATAATGAAACTTAATGAGCTTCACTAAATTTATTCCATAAATAGCAATTTAATAATTTAATTATATATTTGTTTATGTGTTTGTTTATTTGATAAATGTTACTAAAAATGACCTTTGTTTAATTCCTGCTTGCTAACAAAGTAATCAAATATAACAGGAACCAAAACACGCATAAAGAAATGATGTAGTGTGTTATTCGCTTAATCGGAAAAATGCAGAGGACTGTCGCTAGTATTTCGGAACGACTGCTTAAGTATCTTAACATTCAATATAGTTGAATGTGATCCAGCAGAGCTTCTGCTGTAAAAGTTATATTTTGAATGTTACAGACATTGTTATACACATGTTTAAATATTATCATCTCATTTTCTTCCTGCTTTACAGCTGGTATGTGCTTTAAAGAGCAGCTGTTTTCTGACCACAACTCAGTGCGAAGCTGCTTCTCTAATGCAACAGGTTCACTTGTATGTACCTCCACCTGTAATAGAAGCTATGTGTACGGAGATGGTGCCACGGTGAAAACATTCACATGTTCAGGGGGAAACGAATGGGACTATAATTTTGTGGATCCTGCAAATAGGTTTTGCTTGCGTAAGTGAATTCACGTCAACTTGTTTTCCTTTTTTTTTAAGTAGGATTTGAGTTACTTCAAAAATGAACGTTTTTTAGATACATACATTTTTAAACAATATAATATTTTTATGTAGGACTGATTAATATTGTCTTGAAAATTAAGTGACTTTCAATGTTTAAAAGGTTTGATTTTATTTTCCATTTACAGTACTGACATTTTTAGCTCGACTATTATATATGAAATATATATAGTGGAGCTATCCTACTCACCCGGCGTGACTGTGAGCGTGCAAATGTTAAAGTTTGCGTACCACCCCAAATATTTCCTATGTCCCTTGACATATTGCTTTCATATTTTGCATACTTCTTTACCAACATGACCCCAACCTATAAACAAGAAAAAAAAACTGTATCAAGCATTTTGTAAGAATTATGGCCCTTTTTCCACTTAGAATATGCATATTATTGATAGCTCTATGTTAAAGTTTGCGTACCACCTCAAATATTTTCAATGTCCCTTGACATATTGCTTTTATATTTTGCATACTTTTTTACCAACATGACCCCAACCTATAAACAAGAGCAGACAACTGTATCAAGCATTTTGTAAGAATTATGGCCCTTTTTTTTAACTTAGATTTTATATGTTTATGTTTGCGTACCACCTCAAATATTTTCTATGTCCCTTGACATATTGCTTTTATATTTTACATACTTCTTAACCAACATGACCCCAACCCATAAACAAGAGCAGACAACTGTATCAAGCATTTTGTAGGAATTATGGCCCTTTTTTGTCTTTGTATCTTTGAATATTTTGTTAAATTTTGTGTTTAGATCCACTTTACTTCTTAAGTATTAAGGCAGGCCTTGAAGAATTTTTCCAGAGCCACTCGCCCTGCAGGGCGAGTGGGCTTGACAATCCACTCGCCCGTCACTTTAATCTTCTTGCCCTGCATTAAAACATATATATATATACATGTTTATATTTATAGTTTTGATGACCTTTCTTTCTGTTCCCTATCTCCACCACCTTGCAGATATTTTACAATAAAACCCATTTCCATGCTGAGTTTTAATATTTCAGGCAAGCTTTTACTGAAAGACACGCTTGATTGACAAATGGTTACAATATGGTAAATTTTTGCTAAGGCTTCTGATCAAGAATTATTATGTTTATTTATACAAAAAAAAAATCTTTTTATTTTTAATTAAATATAAGAAGTATTATAATTAACCAGTTGTTTTTTTTTTTTATTGATATTTACATTAAAATGAAATTTTATTCTTCACGGAATGACCAATATATTTAACTGTGTTTTTCACTTTTAATCGATAAGCTGACAGCACTGACAGCTACAAAAAGAGCTCAGCCGATTTCGAGAATTATTTTGACTGTGCCCGTTACGTCATTTTGCAGTGTCAAAACGAAAGGCAGTTTCTTTGTGTACTAAACCTATTTTTTGTTCGTTAAAAAATATTGTTCGCAATTTGTATTGATGTGGAAGGAGTTCTGGAACTGAATTTATATTTCTCAACTTGAAAAATAGCACTCGCCCGGTCGGTCGAGTATTTAACAAACTTTTACTCGCCCGACCATCAACTTCACTCGCATATGCGAGCGGTCGAGTGGATTTTTCAAGGCCTGTAAGGCTATTGCTTTCGAACTTAAAATATTTTCTTACTATCATGATGTTACTGTACCTGGCAAATTGAATTTGACCTTGACCTTTGAATGACCTTGACTCTCAAGGTCAAATAAATAAATTTTGCTTTAATAGCTATAACTTCTTTATTTAAGATTTGATTCATACTTTGACAAAACAACACTTACCTGACATACCACAATGGACTCCTACCAAACTATCCCCCACGCCCCACCCCAGAATCCCCCCCCCCCCCCAAAAAAAAATTTAAAAAAAAATAATTTTTTTTTTGAAAGATCGTTATTAAATGACCACACACCCACATTATACCCCCCTCTCCATAATGGCTTACGTTATACTGTTAAGCACTTGAATAGTCGAGCGCGCTGTCCTCTGACAGCTCTTGTTGTCCCCTACCGCTTTCACAGGAGGGGAGTTATGGTTTGCGCTCTGTGTGTCTGTCTGTCTGTCTTTGAGTCTGTCTGTCACACTTTTCTGGATCCTGCGATAACTTTAAAAGTTCTTAATATTTTTTAATGAAACTTGAAACATGGATAGATGGCAATATGAACATTATGCACGTCATTTCATTTTGTTCCTACATCAAAAATTCTGGTTGCAATGGCAACAAATAGACTAAAAATGGACCCGGTAGGGGACCATATTGCTTGACAATAGCCTTTTTATATATGATTCCACTTATGTGGGCTGTATGAATAGGTTTTTCGGCCTGATCTCATTGAACATAAATAAATATACTGTGAAACCATTTATTTTCGTTGGCACAAAATTTCGCCCTTTTCATAAAAATGACTATTTCGTCCGCTCTTAAATTCGCCCATTTCTGGTGTTGAAAAAAAACCCCAAAAAACGTCCGATTTGTTTGTAATACATGTAATACGCGGTTGCGAAAATATCGTGCTGGGGAAAGAGAGGTGACACTGGGTAGTCACTTGCAAGAGGTGGGCCTTGTTTGGTATATGCCAATCAACAAGTCTGTTATTTTAGGTGAAAGTAACTGTCCCTTATTATTCTATGTTATTGACACGTTCTTTGTTATGATTAGCGGATAAGTGGGACTGAATAATCGTTAACGAGGTTTTTAAACAACGAAGCCAATTTCCAATTAGTCTTTTTCCATTACTATCACGGTCAAATTGATAACAATCTTACCTTTAGCGGCGCTAATTGGAGAAGGTGCGAAACTTGTTCTATTATACGAATGAGGATCTAGTTTGTTAAGTATTTTTTTTCTGAATGGAACGCTGCATTTATTGATAAACAACAGTATTAAATCATAAAAAAATGTTTTTGTTATAAAAAAAAACAAAGGTACGGGTTTTTATGTATATGTACAAAAATAGTATATGCAGTTAAAACCAAACAACCAAACACAAATTAAAATGTTCTTTATTAATTTTTTTACAAAGCACAGAATATATTTCAGTCAGGTGTTGATCCCACATCGTCATATTTTAATTGCGTTTAATAGTATTGTCTTTAATCCGGATTCGCCGCGTGTAGGCTGTATAATCTGCAACACCCCTGAACAAAACACAATACACACAATGGGTAATAAAGTTGTTAACAATTAGCGCTAATCAACACTATTATACCTTAACGAAGTCGACGCATTCGATACAGCCTTATTGCATTCGCGTTTTACAGGAAATGCCAGTTGTCAGTACACTGTATAATAAACACCCCTTTGTGTCAAAACCGGATTTAACTTGAGTGTGAATAGTCGACTGTTTCATGTTCTTTGTATCAATACCATCTGTGTACCTGTATTATAAGTAAACCAGTCAACAAACAAGGTGCGCGCTTTCGCATATGGGTATTCGGACGTTCAAAAAATTGACCTACGGTTTAGCGTTCACGCTGTCGAACGCATTAAGCAATATAACTCGTTTTTTTTCACTATTTCTTTATTTGCAAAAAATACTAGTGGCTTATAACTTACCTTGCAATCTTTTTTCTCTTGCATTTTGCGAGTGTGCGAGTGTTAATTTCGAGCCCTGTGTATATGCGTGGATTACGCTGGATTTAAATGCCTCATGCCTACGGTAATTCAGTCTTATTTGTTTCAAATATGGGACATGATTGTTCGTTAGGCTCTTGAATTCGTCCATCGGTCGAAGGACGAAAAAGGCGAAAATTAATGTCGGACGAATAATAATGGTTTCACAGTAGATGAAATCTATGAGATCTGCTAGATTTTTTTATGCCCCCGGATCGAATGATCAGGGGTATATTGTTTTTAGCCTGTCTGTCTTTCTGTCTGTCATTCCGTCATTCTGTCCCAAAACTTTAACCTTACATTAAAGTTTTGCAATAACTTTTGAAATATTGAATACAGCAACTTGATATTTGGCATGCATGTGTATCTCATGGAGCTGCACATTTTGAGTGGTGAAAGGTCCAGGTCATCCTTCAAGGTCAAAGGTCAACAAAAAAGCGGCGCATAAGGGGGCATTGTGTTTCTGATAAACACATCTCTTGTTTGATTTTTTTTATGTCCCCCACTATAGAAGTGGGGGACATATTGTTTTTGCCCTGTCTGTTGGTCTGTTGGATGGTTGGTCTGTTGGTTGGTTGGTTGGTTTGCGCCAACTTTAACATTTGCAATAACTTTTGCAATATTGAAGATAGCAACTTGATATTTGGCATGTATATGTATCTCATGGACCTGCACATTTTGAGTGGTGAAAGGTCAAGGTCATCCTTCAAGGTCAAAGGTCAAATATATGGGGTCAAAATCGCTCATTTAATGTACACTTTTGCAGTATTTTAATATTCAAGATAGCAACTTGATATTTGGCATGCATGTGTATCTCATGGAGCTGCACATTTTGAGTGGTGAAAGGTCAAGGTCAAGGTCATCCTTCAAGGTCAGATGTCAAATATATGTGGCCAAAAATCGCTCATTTTATGAGTACTTTTGCAATATTGAAGATAGCAACTTGATATTTGGCATGCATGTGTATCTCATGAAGCTGCACATTTTGAGTGGTGAAAGGTCAAGGTCATCCTTCAAGGTCAGAGGTCAAATATATGTGGCCCATATCGCTAATTTTATGAATACTTTTGCAATATTGAAGATAGCAACTTGATATTTGGCATGCATGTGTATCTCATGGAGCTGCACATTTTTAGTGGTGAAAGGTCAAGGTCATCCTTCAAGGTCAAATATTTGGGTCAAAATTTCTCATGTAATGTCACTTCTGCAATATTGAAGCTAGCAATTTTATATTTGAAATGCATGTGTATCTCATGGAGCTGCACATTTTGAGTGGTGAAGGGTCAAGGTCATCCTTTAAGGTCAAACGTCATATAGGGGGACATTGTGTTTCACAAACACATCTTGTTTTTTAAAGAACTTCAGATTTCAATATTCAAGAAAATACCTTAATTATCACAATTTTATTAATTGCCCTCCTGTAAACTGATTCAGAATGATACTTTGTATTAGAGTATTATGTTGTTGATTTATTTTCCATATGGTATTGGCAAAAATGAGATTATTATTTACATACATTACACCACTTTACTGGTATAATCGTGAAAAAATGCATCATATGGATAATGTCTTTTTTTAAAACTTGTCTTAAAGTGCATATGCAATTATACATGAGTAGTTCTTTTTAAGTTAGGGAGGTTTTACTCCAGTTTACAAATGTTTATGATCATACCTTGATTGGTTATGCTCAAACACATTGTTACGAGATGTTTTGTTCTGCTGTTTCTAATTGATAAATAAATGTTGCTCTTAAAAGCAAATGAATGCACATACATCAGAATATGTTACAAAATGCTAATAGATGTATCTAGAAATGCTTGCTGGGCTCATATCATTAAGATGTAATGTAGTCTAAGAGTAATTATATAGTAATAGATCATGTATAGACCATATATAGTCCATGTATAGACCATGTATTATTTACTTTTTACCAGCCATTCAAAGCTCGGATGACACCATCACCACATCCGTTGTTTATGACTTTTCCACTAACAACTATAACTGCACATCACAGTTTGCAAGTAAAGTGGCTCCTATGTTGTCAACATTTGCTACACGCTTGTCAACGTCATGTGATGGTCTTTCTTGGAACGTGGAACATACAAACACTACACTTGTAACTTCTAGTCAGGTAATGCAAATGAATTATTAATTGTTGTAATATAACTTTAAAAGGACAAAAACGCATTTACATTAGTTAATTAAATTACATTTATATATCCTTGATATTGGGTTATAAAAGCCACATTAGAAAATTAACGGTTATAGAAAGGAATTGCTATAGACACCTGTCAGTTTGTCCGTCTGTTTGCCTGTCTTTGGCTCGACTTAAATTGTCCTGGAAAGTTCTCTGAAAATTTTATACTAAAAACATTAAAATTTGCCTAGATCATTCCATATATGAAGATGTCCATGTGCAATGTTTATTACTCAATGTTTGAACCTACAAAAGTTATGCCCCCTTTTCAACTTAGAATTTCTGTAACATTATTATATTATTGATACTACAGACTTTACGAGCAAAAATGTACATATCTGAAACTACAAAATTCAGATGAGGTTTGGTTGCTTTGTAACATTGTACATTGTCACTCTAATTAGTTTCATCAAATCATGTCCTTTGGGTCAACGTAGTCTAACCAGCATTATGGCCACCAGGGTGTCATATATTTCACCAGTATAAAGAATCATATTGAAAACTATCATTTACTCAAAAACCACAAGGCCCAAAGTTTTAATATTTGGCATGTAACACTTTTTGTGGTGCTTAACAGACTGAGTTCAAATGATGCTACTTGGTCAGAATTGACAACGCCTGAGGGTCCAATTTTTCTTTGTAACAACTTGCTAATTATTACTACATACAGAATACCATAAGGGCCATCGTGGTTACACATTAAAATATAGAGGATGACAATGCGATAGTACGATGGCGACAATAGTACCATGGCGACAATGCGATACTACGATGGCGACAGTGCGATAGTATGATGGTGACAATCTGATAATGCGATAGTACGCTGGCGACAATGCGATAGTAATCGCACTGTCGTTATTGTATTATCGCATTGTCGCCATCGTACTATCGCACTGTTGCCATTGTATTGTCAAATTGTCGTCATCGTACTGTCCCATTGTCGCCATCGTACTATTGCACTGTCGCCATCGTATTGTCGCACTGTCGTCATTGTATTATCGCACTATGGCATTATCGCCTTATCGCCATCGTACTATCACATTGTAAACTATCGCCTTCTGGTACACAAACTGTTCTTATTGCAGAAACAAAATAGATGACTTTATAAAGATGTACTTTGAAAGAGGTTACAGTTATAATGAAATCAAATTCTTATTAAGTTATAGAATGGGTATTGATTTAAGGTATGCCGAACTGTAAAGTATTTTTAAAAGTGGCTCCATCTAGAAAAAATACGATGTGCGCTCGTGTACTGGAAGGGGATAGAAGACAACGAGACAGTACAATGACGACAATGCATCAGTGCGACAATATGATGGCAACAGTGCCATAGTACGGTGGCGACAATGCGATAATACGATGATGACAGTACAATAACACGATAGTACAATGGCCACAATTCGATGATACGATGGCGACAGTACAATATGACTATCGCATTGTCACCATCCTACTATCGCGTTGTCGCATTTTTGCCATTGTAATATCACATTGTCGTCCTTGTACTGTTGTACTGTCGCCATCGTATTGTCACATTGTGGTCATCGTACTGTCGCGTTGTCCCATTGTTTCCATCGTACTATCGCATTGTCGCCATCGTACAATCGTATTGTCGCCATCGTAATATCCCATTGTCACGTTGTACTAGTGCACTATCACATTGTCGCTCTCTGGATTTTAATGTGTAACCTTGATGGCCCTAACGGTATTCAGTAACTACGTGAGACGTTGTGTACATATATCAGTACCGTGACAAGTTTTGGTTTAAATAAGAAAATGCATTTGCAGATGCATTTAATCTTACATACTTTACTTGAAGCAATTTTATTTATACCTGTATTAGCCATGGTGACAAGATAAAGGTTACAATACACTAAATGATCGCTTCATGTAGGGCTGTACTCTCTAAAAAAATATCATAGTTGACAGGAAGGCATGTTTTACACTTTTTACCATTATTCGGGTGTTATCTTGCGGAGATAATGGTAGGGCATGAATAGGTGTTCACAACTGAATCCCTGAAATATGATACACTTGAAGACTTAAGTAAACCATTGCAGTAGAAAAGGTTACATTTCACTAAGAAACGGCCGAGAAAAAAAAGCTGCAAAAACAGTCGATTTTGATTTGTGTCAAGTTCTTTCTTGCTTTGTACATGACATATCTTTTTTATTGCATAAATCGATTCCGCTTAGAATGGCCTTTAAGAAAAGGTATGGTTATGGGGGTCTCTATGTGCAAAATGTTGCATTTATTTTCGCTCAAAGTTGTCGCTTTTACATTGAATTATATAGGGAAACTATTTGGTGTATTATGACCTAAACGCAAAACCAGGCCTAGTCACAAAGGAGCTGTATTTACAGAAAATCATCATTTTTTTAGTGGGATATGACGCGTTTTGGCAAATTTCACGGAATAAATGCGTTTGTTTTGCGAATTTAAGGAGCATCGTGAGTTTTTAAGAAAAAAATACGTTTTCAGAGGAAAATAAGGAAAAAAACGTACAAAACTCGTCTTGAGCATCTCAAATCGCAACAATTTGTGCTGAAAGAGCTCATGAACACGTTTTAATAGTTGTTTACTTCTTTTTCTACATAGCTTGTAACAATATTCCAGTATTTTTCCCTCTCGACTATAGTGGGGGACATATTGTTTTTGCCCTGTCTGTTGGTTGGTTGGTTGGTTTGTGTGTTTGTTTGCTCCAACTTTAACATTTTACCATAACTTTTGCAATATTGAAGATGGCAACTACATATTTGGCATGCATGTGTATCTCATGGAGCTGCACATTTTGAGTGCTGAAAGGTCAAGGTCATCCTTCAAGGTCAAAGGTCAAATATATAGCTTCAAAGCGGCGCAAAAGGGGACGTAGTGTTTCTGATGAACACATATCTTGTTTAATCTGCAACCATCATAACACAACATGTGTTTGGCCAAGGATATCAATTCAACAAATTGGCTGGTTATTTATAGTTCGGTGCCACCTACCTTCTAAAACTGCAAGAGCCTAGCTCGGATACCACCAAGAAGAATAAATGCCTCCAGTCTATCAGAGCTACGCCAGGGCTGTTTAATTTGACTTATTCTGAAGTGATCTGTGACGAATCAAGAATCGGAACTGTCTCTGCTAAAACGGTCACAGCTGGGGCAATTGTTGTGAACTGTAGAAACAGCAGTCATAACAAGGTCTTTAGCCAAAGTCTTACTGCAGATGTGTGCGGTAAGTGGTTATACTTTAAAGAGACCATCAACCACCAATGATTAAAAAAGAAAAGTTCTAAAATACCTTTTTTTTACAATTATTAGTTTATATTGATTAAATAGCACGACTGGTATATTACATTACTTGAAAACAGTTCATATTTTCAGTAAAATTCGGTAATAAAATTTTGCGATGTGAAATCAAAAGTACATCGCGAAAAAAGGTGACATAATGATATACACACTATAAATAATGCAAGTAGATTTATTATTATATATATAAAATATATAAATTTCACTAGGCATGCACAATTTGCATTCCTGGGTTTACCACGTGACAATGATGATCAATCTACTTGCGTTATTTATAGTTAACTGGTAGTTACCAGTAAAATTTATTACCGAATATACTGAAAATATGAAAACTTTTTTCAAGTAATATACCAGTCGTGATATTTTAATCAATATAAACTAATAATTGTAAAAAAATACGGTATATAAGAACTTTTCTTTTTTTGTCGTTCGTGGTTGACTGTCCCTTAACACTTTCTATTCTATATCATGCTAACATAAACAAAAATGCTACCAAGGTCATGCAGTGTTTATTTGTACTCTTTTGGTTCTGATATAAACATATGTACCTGTAATATTGAAATGAGGTGTTATAAAGATAATTATGTGGGTACAGAAACTGTTGATTGAAGTATGATTTTGATAATAATATTGTTGCTTTGCCCTAATTGGTTGATTGGTTTTTGTGTGGGTCCTCCAGTCCAGATTTTATGTCCCCTCTTTATAACTTGAATATTCCTAAAAATGATTTAAATATATCTTTGGGTAAGAAAGCCACATTATCAGATGAATTGTAAACTTGTATTCCTCTTCATTGAAAGGTCATAGTCACCATTAAAAGTCAAATATATTCAACTTTAACTTTTGTTGTGTACATTTTAATAACTAGGATCAATTCAACATTATTTATCATTGCTGTATACGTGCGCTTATAAGACGCATTTTTCAGACTTAAATTAATAAGTTACAGTTGGGGTCGCGTCTTATAAGCGAGATACTGGTAAAAATAAACAAAAAAAATCCAAATATCGTGTTTACTGGGCTTATGCTAGCCAAGTTGGACACTTGTCAGTTGTTTTGAATCATCGCGGCAGCCATTTGCATTTTCTCTAATGTCTGTATTGGCCCGTACCGTGTATCGGGACGCTATGTTCAGTTACCGATTTATTTGTAATAAAATGTATTGTTACTGATTTTGTTGTCTATTATTTTTAATTTGAATTTTGTTATTTTTGGGGCGTAAGAAGTTATATTGTCTGTGATTATTCTTGAAAAGTTTTTATCACCTGATTGTCTGCGCGCGACGTCGTTAAATGCCATATAAATTGGCCATTATAGTATACGTGTGTAAGCGGCAAAACACGATGCCAACATGCTTAAAACAACAGCAAAATCAATTCTCAGTAAACACGCTGCCGATTACAAATGCTATTTGATTAGTTTGTATCACCTGATCGTCTTTGTTCCACGTCGTTAATTTTCAATTAAAACATAATTGGCAATTAGGGTATCCTCTGAAATAAGTTACCAGTTTGCAACTGTCAATTGTTCAATAAACAGGATTCAGACGAACCACTAATACCGATGACACATTATTTATTAGGGGCCAACAACGACGGGAGCAAAGAGCGATCGCATGCAATTATCCGCATATGGCTTTCTTCTTGACACGTGATTTCGATCTGCGCTTCGGAGTCTATCACTCTATCACGCGATTGGCTAATTTTATGAAAGTAGGCGTTACCTATTGTTGATAGACAATGGGCGTAAAATTTGCATAATCTAGGTAATAAAACTAAACGCTTTCAAAATATCTGCCTATTAGATTTCAATAACTGTCAAACAATACAATTAAGATGACTGACACGATCAATTTTGCTTGTGCATTGATATTACGAACGTAATATGTTTAATGTTTGCAATTGTTTGCAATTGTTAGGGCAAATGATTAATACGCAGTTGTTAGAAATTTTGTCAATTTGATAATTATTTTTATTGCATGAATAATACTTGAAAATAAATTAAAACCCACTAATATATCATAAAATAAACAAATATTATTTACTTTGTTGTTTGATTGTTTTATTTTTCAGACTTGCGTGAAATACTAATTGTATGCAGCGTGAGTTTGAAAAATTCTCAATGTTTTACTAATTGATGATTTTCTTTAACATTCTGCGATTTTTCGGCCATTTTCCGGCCGATGAATATGGCAAAATTTGACCGCATCTTACACGCGGGTCAGTCTCAAATCCACCCATTATAAAGTCCGAAGTCGGGGTGCGTCTTATAAGCGAGGGCGTCTTATAAGCGCACGTATACGGTATTATATAAGGTCAATATCACAATTCAAGTTCAAAAGTTATGAATTTTCTCTTATTATTAAGAAAGCATGTAATGATAAGAGTTTGTAGTTAATTGTTTATTGAACATTGTTTTTCCACTGCCCCATGGCCACCAAATATATACTTCATGGTCATATGTCACATATTCTTTGTAATAAACATACAAATATCTGGAACAATGCCTTATCTACTGAACTTTTGTGAGGCCGTTGGAAAGTGCCATATATCTATGTTCTGGGCTGAAATTCCATGCCTTGAATATTTGCTCACAGAATGGTCAATGTAATGCTCACAGTATGGTCAATGTAATGGTCAATGTAATGCTCACAGAATGGTCAATGTAATGGTCGATGTAATGCTCACAGTATGGTCAATGTAATGCTCACAGAATGGTCAATGTAATGCTCACAGAATGGTCAATGTAATACTTACAGTATGGCCAATTTAATGCTCACAGTATGCTCAATGTAATGCTTACAGTATGGTCAATTTAATGCTTACAGTATGGTCAATGTAATGCTCACAGAATGGTCAATGTAATGCTCACAGAATGGTCAATGTAATGCTCACAGAATGGTCAATGTAATGCTTACAGTATGGCCAATGTAATGCTTACAGTATGGCTAATGTAATGCTATCAGTATGGCTAATGTAATGCTCACAGTATGGCCAATTTAATGCTCAGAGTATGCTCAATGTAATGCTTACAGTATGTTCAATTTAATGCTTACAGTATGGTCAATTTAATGCTCACAGTATGGTCAATGTAATGCTCACAGTATGGCCAATGTAATGCTCACAGAATGGCTAATGTAATGCTTACAGTATGGCTAATGTAATGCTTACAGTATGGTCAATTTAATGCTCACAGTATGGTCAATGTAATGCTTACAGTATGGCTAATGTAATGCTCACAGAATGGTCAATGTAATGCTTACAGTATGGCTAATGTAATGCTTACAGTATGGTCAATGTAATGCTCACAGTATGGTCAATGTAATGCTTACAGTATGGCCAATTTAATGCTCACAGTATGGTCAATGAAATGCTTACAGTATGGTCAATGTAATGCTTACAGTATGGTCAATGAAGCAACTTGAGCACTATGTTTGGTTTCTCTTTAAGGAATGAATTGTTGTGAACTGACCTGTAATGAATTTCATGTAATTTCACCTCATGTTGTAAATGAATGTAACTTCTTCAAGATTGGGGTTCAATTCCTGTGCCACTTTTTAAAAATAATTCAACGTTTATTTTCTGCTATTATAAACTTATAATATTATGATAAAGTTATGATGTAAAAAAACAACAACACAAAATTGTCGAAAATACCTTTTATTTCCACAGTCAGAATTGTTCTTGTTGTTCGTAGGCATTATGGATAATTCAATTTTAATTTAATTCCAAAGTTTTGGTGAGTTATTTCTTCCTGATCTGTGTAGCTACCGTGTAAGCATACTGTTCATCTCAACATGAGTAGACAATGAACTATCCGTCATTTAAATATACTTTTACAATATGTCTTCACAATTCTATCAAATCTGGTTACCAGTTATTCTGAATATCATTGCTAAGGTTAGCAATAGACCGTTCCAGAATCGATAAATTGACCGCCGCCATATTGTCAGTCACGTGACTGTCCGCCATTACACTACTGCCAACTTCTGCGAGTCAGCGATTCCAAAAGCCAAAGACGTAGCGAATACCGGCTTCGCCGATGTCGGATAAATAAATTACTTAATGAATAATTTTCAGACGATTATCACATTTTTTGTTGTTAAATTGATTGTTTGAAGTTGAGATTGATTGTTACATATAAAAAAATTAAAATGCTCTTGTGTGTTTGTTTTTTGTGTGTGTGTAAACAAGTGGTAATCATCGGCGAAAATTTGCCGGTTCAGTCGCTCATATTATTTTGATTAGACATTTTACTTATTACTTGTTACAAACAATTCACACATGTATTGTTGTGTTGATTTTGATAGCCGCAACATCAAGCAGATTATACTTCTTAAAGATTCTCGCGCAATTAATTAACGCTTATTGTTTGAAATGGGTAAAACTCTATACTCTAAAATCATAACATATTGCATTAAGTATGGTATTTTTGATACGCCTTCCATTATTTTTCTTGTTCTAACTGATTTCAGATATAAACAAATTGTTGTTTGGATTTAAATTTAATTTTGTGAGCTGGAATTATGTCGCGTACAAAAACCCGATCTTTTGGGAGATTGATATTGACGATCTTTTAGGAGATTATATGGAAGATGAAGAGAAAGTGAATATATCTAATTGAGTAGATTTTCATCTTTGGAATCATTTAACAGCTATAAACCAAAAATCTTAAAAAATGTATTTTATAGGTTTTTGCAGTAACGCAAAAGATATGGATAACGATGTTTGTTTAGTCAATTAATCGAAACGAAACTCCGAAAAAAACACCTAAATAATATTTATTTTAAAAATATATTATTAAGTGCCAAAAGAATTTATTAATTCATTTATTGGCATCTTTAAAAAAACGCGTCATTAGCATCAAAGTAAAGATTATCTGAAGACTGAAAGGCCGTCAATTTGACACAACAAAGAGCTCTATGCATAAGCCGTATTATTTTTTGCAGAAAAGCTTCAATAAATTACAATAGTAATACATCTAATTATAAAAATATAATTATGAATGGCATGAGTACGTAAGTGTGATAAACACGTGAGTTATAGAAAGTGTAAGGGGTTCATTAAATATAAACGTACTACAAAACCCTATTAAAAGCGAAATGCATGACAGTATTTACATGTAATTTTAATTTGATGGTTTTTGTACAGAGAATGGCGCTATTGAGGAATATGAACATACAACTGAAAAAACACAACTTTACATGATGCAAATTGAACTGTGTATTCATGTATATTGAAAACTCGTTACTAGTGAGTATGAGTGGCAAATATCTAACATTTTAACACACATATATCTATATACATATTTTTTTTTAAGAATTATTTACCCCCGTTAGTGTCAAATGTAATTTCTTTTATGTTTTTATGATGTCGTTCGTGCATTGCCGTAACATTTCTTCATACGAAATGACGTAGTTTTAATTCACTGATACCCGCTAAATACGTTAAATGTTATGTTTTTAGGTAAATTTTATAATTATCAAATACTTTTTTTCATAAATTAAACCAGGGATTAAACGGGCTAGTATCTTTACGGTGTACAATTTCTGATATTCTATATTGGACATAACTTTTAATTTGCACAATATGTAACATATCTAATGTACGCAACTTTTAAGTATGTCGGAGGTAAACTATTAAACTAAATGACTGCTTAATACTACCAGAAAGAGAAGACATGGTGGCATCATCAATTGTGTTTAATGACCAGACTGTCATCTGCCACCCAGTGTGGTTTATGACACCCCGGGATGACACCATGTTGTTAGTTAAGTCTGGATAATATCTGATCAAAACGAGATAATCGGATTATGCAGAACAAACAGGCAATTCAACAATGGAATGCAAAGGATTACGCGATTTTAAGATTGATGCAAATAATTAAATGATAAATATGGCATTTAATTTAATTAAATGTTTTTTTTTAATGTGTCAAAGTGTTTCTTTTCCTAGACAAATACCAAAAAAATGCAAGGTTTTTCAAACATTTTTCTGTTATAACACTAGCTTAACATCTCTCTAGCAGAAAAACTTTATTTCATACAATTTGCATGACAAACAAAAAAGTTTTACAAAAAGAAAGAAATTCATCCGTTGAATAATTGGTGCTCTCTTATATATGTTACGGGTTGTTAGGCAGTAGTGTAATGGCGGACGCGGAGAGTATTCAGGGGAGATAATTGGGTAATTACTAAATTCAGGAACGGTCTATATGAGCACTATTATAAATGATAAATGTCAACTATTTCAGGCCCATTTTTTTCTATACTATATGTTAGTGGTACATGTAGGCAGTTTATGATTGTTGTATATAAGATAAGATATAAGTTTATGCAAGAACTAACATCCTGCTGACTTGTGATGGCATTTTCATGTGTAACAAAAGCGGTTTGCTGTGCAAATGAAGCTGGAACTTAAAGTTTGTGCTGTGAAAATAAAATATTTTTCTTTTTTTTTAATCAAGGATACATTGTATGAAATTTTCTTCTGTTTTTACATGCCTGTTCAAACGGGACATATAATAAGATCACCCTGGGGGGCGTGTCAGCAGTGTCCGCTCTCTAATTCAAATAGTTTTCATCCGATCTTCACCAAACTTGGTCAGAAGTTGTATCTAGAAAATATCTAGGTCAACTTCAAATATGGGTCATGCTGGGTCAAAAACTAGGTCACAGGGTCACTCAGTGCATTTCAAGGATTTAGCATGGTGTCCGCTCTCTAATTGAAGTAGTTTTCATCCAATCTCCAAACATGGTCAGAAGTTGTATTTAGACAATATCTAGGTCAAGATAAAATATGGGTCATGTTGGGTAAAAAACAAGGTCACATGGTCACTTGGTGCATTTCAAGGATTTAGCATGGTGTTTGTTCTCTAATTGAAGTAGTTTTCATCCGATCTTCACCAAACTTGGTCAGAAGTTGTATCTAGACAATATCTAGGTCAAGTTTTAGCCCTCCTTTCATTGAAAAATATCTAATACATTAAAAAATACTGGACTTGTGTCAAAGACTTTTTAGTGAAAACCAAAGGCATGAGCCTGGGCTTGTGGTTTTTTATTTTTATGCAAAGATAATAAATTTGTCTGTATACAATATTTATTATTCTATTATTGTATTCATTGTATAATTTGCTAGAAAATGTATTTTATTTTGAAAAAAAGAAGAGAAAATGGCAGATTTCTGCAAGAAAAACATGATAAACATCAAAAGATATAATGATAAAACACAAAATTGCATCATAGGCCTGTGAGTTAAGTTAATTTGATGATTTCTCTTGATTTTGATGATAGGATGTGTCTCAGCTGAAAGTGATAATTCATTTGTTTTTGTTTTTTATTCAACAGTCACTTGTGGCCAGGGATACTACTTTAGTTTAGCAATGGGAGAATGTGCAAAATGCCCAGTTGGTCAGTACCAGGACTCCACTGGACAGAACCAGTGTAAACAGTGTCCAGCAGGAACCTCTCCTAATTCTGACCAGACGCAGTGTCAGAGTGAGTAGCTTAATCTCATAGATCACAATCAATTCAGAATGTGTTTATTAGCATGTTAAGGACATTGTTTGTTGATGTCACACCTGCAATTTCAAAACAAAGTTGGACCTTAAGTGGATTATTTCTTATAACAAACATTAACAAAAAGTATTGCAACTTTGTGTAAGCTCACCTGAGAATAACGTGTTCATAGGGTGCTCTTGTAATTGCTTTGAATTGTTGCTTGTTATGCGAAGTGTGTCATCAACAATTACCTTGTTAACACTCTAGAGGCCACATTTATTTCCAATCTTTGTGAAACATGGTTAGAATATTTATCCCAATGATATATTGGCTGAGATCAAAAGTGGCTCATGTGAGGTCAAAAACTAGGTCACTATGAAAAGTTAAAGAAAAAGCTTGTTATACCCCCACAAACGAAGTTTAGGAGGGTATATAGGAGTGAGCTTGTCTGTCTGCAGTGATTCATTTTGAAATCTACATCAATGAGTCCCTGGGACTCGCATGTTTTGAAACAATGGGTCCAATCTGAAAACAATGGGTCCCAGATTGTGTCTTTGTAAATTCGTTACAAATCATATACTTAAAGCGGGTATATACGATTTTTTACATGTGTTTATTTGTAATATATTGATCAAATAGGTTACAATTACACAAAATAGACAAGAAAAAGTATGCATTAAAGCCGAATTTCATAAAATGCAGCAAAGACATCAGGAACCTCAAGGTCATGCAGCAGATTTATCAGAGACTTGAATTTTGATAATGGTAAATTCTCTGACGAGATCCAGTGGATGCATTTAAGCAACACCTTCATGGCTTTATCTTCCCTTGATTCATTTTTAAGCTGACACTGAGCCATGTTTTCTCTATGTAATGGGGCTTCATTGCACATCTTATGTTCTGACAAACTGACATGCCTTGAAAGAGTGGAGTGCTGAAAGTTTTGACATTTGGCCAATTTCGACATACCATTAACCTTGTTGTAGTCCGTACACACAGAACAAAACATGTAATCATCGGCGTTATTCTCACTGGGAACATAGCGAAGCCAAGAGTATAGCCCGAGCCACATCGACTGAAATTTGCGATCTTTTTTCTTTTCCGATTTTTCTTTAGAAACAATATTATCATTGATGTCTACGCTGAATGTGTCATTTTGGAGTTCTTCGGCCGCGGAACTGGTGTTTTTTAAGAAAGATGTTAATTTACATTGTTGCAGATCGATTTTGAGAACTTTTTTGGGTGGCATTTTCTTTGTTTACCATCCGGGACAGTCAAGTAACCGTCCAACGATCTATTAATAAAACGCCGTAACTGATTGGATAATTTATATATTTCGACCAATCGAAATACGCGTTTTACATTCCGAATGTAGTGATATGACTTCCGTTCTATAAGTCAAGACGGTGTTGACATGTGTTTCGGTTATCTCCACTAATTGAAATCGGTTTGTAAAACTTTGACGATGTTGAAAATCGGAGTTTTTTAACAATGCGTCCCGAAGACGCACATGTTTGAAAAGTAGGCGTCCCCAGGTAAAAACGTGCGTCTGGGACGCGGGACGCACGGCAAAATGAATCACTGTGTCTGTCTGTCGGTCGTTCAGTCTGTATTAAGTGTTCGCTCTCTAATTCAAGTTGTTTTCATCTGATCTTAAACAAACTTTGTCAGATGTTGTATCTAGTTGATGTCTAGGTCAAGTTCAAATATGGGTGATGCCAGGTCAAAAACTAGGTAATGGGGTCACTTAGTGCGTTTTAAACATTAAGCATGGTGCTTGCTCTCTAATTCAAGTAGTTTTCATTCCATCTTCACCAAACTTGGGCAGAAGTTGGATCAAGATGATGTCTAGGTCAAGTTTGAAAATGGGTCATGCTGCATCAAAAACAAGGTCACGGGGTCACTTAGTGCGTTTTAAAAATTCAGCATGTTGTCCACTCTCTAATTAAAGTAGTTTTCATCCAATACCTTCACCAAACATGGTCAGAAGTTTTATCTTGATGATCTCTAAGCCAAGTTTGAATATGGGCCATGCCGGGCCAAAAACTAGGTCACAGGGTCACTTAGTGCGTTTTTTTTTACATTCAGCATGGTTTCCGCTCTCTACTTCAAGTAGTTTTCATCTCATCCGATCTTCACCAAACTTGGTCAGAAGTTTTATCTAGATGATCTTAAGGCTAAGTGCGAACATGGGCCATGCCTGATAAAAAACTAGGTCACGGGGTCACTTAGTACATTTTACACATTCAGCATTGTGTCCGCTCTCGAATTCAAGTAGTTTTCATTTGATCTTCACCACAATTGGTCAGAAGTTGTATCTAGATGATGTGTAGGTCAAGATCGAACATAGGCCATGCCGGGTCAAAAACTAGTTCACGGGGTCACTTTGTGCGTTTTAAACATTGAGAGCACGGTGTCCGCTGTTTTTTGTGAAGACAACATGCAAAATATTCTTTGTCAATGCGGTATGTGGGAGTATTCGTCATGTCTGTGACAAAGCTCTAGTTAAAACGATATGAATCACATGTATAGTCCAATTGTAATGAAACTTGATGAGAATATTTATTCTAATTACCGGTATATCTTGATTGAGTTTGAAAATGGTTACAATTTGTTAAAAATCATTGCCACCATGGGCAGTTTTCTTATATGGCGTTTGTGAATCTTTGTTAACACACTAGAAGTCACATGTTTAGTTGTATCTTCAGACAACTTGGTCAGAACATTTGTTGTTATTGAATTTTGAAAATGGTTTTTATAGACTGTTGAGAAACATAACCACACAGGTTAGTTTCCCTAAAATATCTATAGTGAAACCTTTTTATGACCCTGTCTGTCTGTCTGTCCGTCTGTCCGTCTAATAAATGGCTTCAAAGCAGGTGGCATTGTGTTCCTGACAAACACAGCTCTTGTTAATACTTCAGAAGTAAATTTTTGGTCCAATATTAATGGCACTTATTTATTTCGAAAATTGTACTGGTCTGTTTACAAACATGGAAGCTAGGGGGTGGAGCAGTTGTTGAAACATGGCTGAAGAGAAACCTTGTTAACACTGTAGAACACATTTTTTCCAATCTTCACAAAACATGACTTGAACATTATTTTTTATGATATACTGTAAAACCCTTAAATTTCGTGTGGTACGAATTTTCGTGGATTTCGTTGTTCCGATGAACCACGAATTCAAGTACCAACGATTATTTTTACATTTTTAATCCGAAATCGGTCCTTTCCGAATGTCATTTCCGACATTCTCTATTGTTTTCGGTTATCTGAGATATTTGATTGAGATATGCTAGGTAATACAATGTGTTGTTTTCTCGACAAGTGTTTGGTTTATAATACTTTTTAAAGTCTCTATAACGCTCAAAATCAACGAAATTGAAAATTTCGTTAAGTATTTCGTAAAATAAAGTTAATACCTAAACAATCAGTGTTCCTTGTAGCAATAGCCAAAATAGATGTGGTATGATAACATAGATTTTTGTAGATACAAAATGCTCGTCTTTATTTATTTGTGGCCACAATTAATTCCCGCGAATATATCTTTTCATACGACACACGAACACCATGGTAGTGTTCATGCGTCGTATGAATAGATAATGCAAAACGATAATAAAAACGAGCATTTTGTATCTACAAACATCTATTTTACCAGACCACATCTGGCGTTGAAATTTTGGCAATTGCCATAAGGAACACTGATTTTTAATTGTTTAAGTTTATTTTACGAACAATTGTACGCAATTTTCTTTGATTTTGAGTAGTAATGTTACTTTAAAAAAAGCATGGAATTTAAACTGTACATCAACGATTGTTCTCTTTTACCTGACGTCTTCAAATTAACAGTTTGCAGATTTATCACATATGTCAATGAGTGCCAATTAAAGTTAAAAGAGACAAAACGGTTTTCACACGTGTATTTTTGGGGATCTTATTACTCAATTGTTACTACTAGGGGACCGATTGAGCAGAGAATTGCAAATATTGTCAAAACAATTACATTGATAGCAATTAGCGAGCGGGGACCCACAAGATCGCCGCTTATTCGCTCTTGTCGACAATTATCGGCAACACTTTCATGCTTCAGTGCACATTAACCTCAAGCCTTGCTGTCAACAAAGATTAGCAGATTATTCTTCGTTATTACCCTCGTTGTTTTAAGAAAAGTTTAATTATTATGACTGTCAATCTTCCCCGAAAATTTGAAATCCACGAAATTACGTGTCAACAAACTAGTTGTTTTTTATTAAACCACGAAATTTCATACCGACGAATTTCTTTACGTTTACAGTATCATCTGAGTTTGAAAATGGCTCTTGTCAAAAACATGTCCACCTTTTAAACACTCTAGAAGTCTTATTTGTGTATTTTATCTCCATGAAACGTACTCAGAATATGTTTTTCTAATGAGATTGCGGCTGAGTTGGAAAATGGATTGGTCCAATAAAAAAACATGGCCACCAGGCCAATGATCCATATATGGTAATTATGAATCCTTGTGAACACAGCAAAGTGGAATGTTTTGTCTGAATTAAACTTACTCAGAATCTTTTTTTAATGTCACATGGCTGAGTTTGAAAATGGTTCAGGTACATTTTAAAGTATGGCCACCATGGTTTTGGGGACACTCCTTATATGTCTTTATAGTAAAAGATTGTAAAAACTCTTGAAGTCACATTTTTGTCAAATCATTTTGAAACCTGCTCAGTACCTTTGTTTTAACAATATCTTGGCAGAGTTAATAATTAGTTCTTGTTATCTAGTTACAGTGGAAACCCTCTAAACCGGATCCTCTCTATACCAGAATCCTCTCTAAACCGGACAAATTGTCCGGTCCCATTTGTTTCCCTATACAACCATGCGTTAAATATCTCCTCAAGACCGGAATCCCCTCAATTCCGAACACCGGTCATTTTTTTGATCAAAATTAGGTAATGCCATACGTAATTGTACCTCTCTAAACTGCTCAGGGCCTGTTTATTGCAGCTCAGACCTAGTGTCAAAAAGTTGTGAATAGCGGATTAAAGACGCGTGAAATTAATAAAGGTGGTTGAAAAATTTGCAAACTGTAAAAATTGCAAAACAATTTTAAGATACTTGTCCTGTGATGTACATATCGCTAAATAGATATGATTATATTGATTATAATTACTGATAACAAACATAGAGTTCTTTAGTATGTTTTGTTTTTGATATAGGACGCCGTGCTAAATTTTAATAATATTTATGCTATTTAATTTTGTGTTGTTTATGACAATTTCTAATTGAGTGTCATATAAAATGGTGATTTGCAGAGTTCTTGAAGCAGTTGCATTTATATATTCATTTAGATTTTCAAATTGGTAATTAAGATAACTAAACTAAAAATGTCCGAAACTCTTTCTAAGCAATGTCGCGTGGAATTTGTTTCTAGAAGACAAAATCAAACTGATTAAAGGGTCAGAGATGTTTCCAAAACTACACTCAAGATGCTTTCAGTCGAAAGTCGACGATCGGGGATATTGTACAAAAAAAGTTTTTTAGTGTGAAAATGAACTCAATTCACCTAATACGTGCATGCATGTATAAAATTGATTGTTTTTCAGGGTGCATTGTTTGATCTATTTTGTGACTGATATTGCTTTCGAATCAACAGATTAAGCGACGTGTTTTTCTTATGTGATGCAGTATGAATGAATGTTAGATATAAATAAACTATGAAAATATGGTGAAAGTGTTTTTTCCTTATTAGGCTTTGTAATTGGCCGTCTGAAAGCAAAGAAGTCAATGTCCCCTCTAAACCAGAATCCTCTCTAAACCGGAATTTCCTCTTGGTCCCGGGGGTGTCCAGTTTAGAGGGGTTCCACTGTATATGGCTTTAAGTGCATTGGGCGTTTTTTAAATTTTATGGCTATAGTGAACCCTTGTGAAATCTTAGACTTGATAGTAAATTAGGTTCTCATGTGATCAACCTATGGCCAAAGGCCCTCTTGTTTAATTTAATATTGCATTAGAAAGTTTTTGTTGTGTTGTTTGTTTGGAATGCAAAAATTTGGTATTTAAACATTTACATAAAAAAATATCTCTAAAATGCCTGTTTGATATTAGCTATGATGAGATCTCATTCACTGTTATAACTGACATGAGTGTAGGATACAATGTCAGCATAATTCAAGACACGTTTTTATTGTGAATAGAATTGAAAGTATCCGATCAATGTTTACAAGTTATATCAGCATATGGCAAGACAACAAAGTCAGGCCAAACATATACGTATTATGATTACTTTTACATGACATTCCTTAACTAATTTTCAGGCACCTGCCAGGCTGGTTATAGATCAAATACGGGGTTCTATCCGTGCAGTGTGTGTCCTGTGGATACTTACTGGCTGAATACGACCAACTGTGAAGCTTGTCCGAATGAAGGATCAACAGTTGGGGTGGTTGGAGCAACACGCACCTCTCAGTGCTATGGTAACTTAACATTTTATTTTAATACTTTGCCTAAGTAATACGTTATTATATACCGGGCTACAAAATTCCTTCTGGAGGATGAACATTGAGTCTTTAAACATGTATCTGTTGTGTTGATACTGATACTGATATTGATACAAAAAGAAATTCATGACAGCTAGCTCAGTTGGTAGAGCTGTGGACTACAAATCCTAAGATGGGGGGGGATTGAGCCACTTGACTTGTTTCTGGATTGGTCATGAACTCCTCTCTACAACAATTATCGCTCATTGGGTCATTGTCGACCTGAAATGGCTTGAAGTCACCTGGGGGTGACTAGAAGCCGCTTCATGTCACCCTGGGGTGACTTCAAGCCGGCGCTAGTCACCCCTGGATGACAAGAATCGGCTTCATGTCACCCTAGGGTGACAAGAATCGGCTTCTAGTCACCCTAGGGTGACATGAATCGGCTTGAAGTAAGCTAGGGTGACAAGAATCGGCTTCTAGTCACCCCCGGGTGACTTCAAGACATTTCAGGTTGACAATGACTCAATGAGCGCAATTATCCCCAAACCACTGATTCAAGTAGGGCAGTTCTTAGTTACTGGCACAAATATGTGCTGATCCCCCTACCACTGATTCAAGTAGGGCAGTTCTTAGTTACTGGCACAAATATGTGCTTATCCCCCTACAGCAGATTCAAGTAGGGCAGTTCTTAGTTACTGGCACAAATACGTGCTTATCCCCCTAGAGCAGATTCAAGTCGGGCAGTTCTTAGTTACTGGCACAAATATGTGCTTATCCCCCTACAGCAGATTCAAGTAGGGCAGTTCTTAGTTACTGGCACAAATATGTGCTTATCCCCCTACAGCAGATTCAAGTAGGGCAGTTCTTAGTTACTGGCACAAATATGTGCTTATCCCCCTAGAGCAGATTCAAGTAGGGCAGTTCTTAGTTAATGGCACAAATATGTGCACTTAATACTGGTTAACCAGGTAGCCCCGGAAAAGTGACAGTTTGTGAAAGGTCTGCAGTGATATGAATAAAATACTGTTGAAATTTATAAAAAACAACAACTAAACAACAAACATTGATATTTTCAGGTCAATGTACAATATAAAGAAAGATGGGTATAGATAGATATAGTTATCATTTTTGAATGTAGGAAATACATTTTGAATGTAGGAAATACAGATAAAGGAAAATAAGATCATTTTAAATTTGAATTTAAGTATTTTCAATCATAAGTTGCTGACTGTAAAATAACCCCCAGTCAGAATTAAAGATGCAAGTCATCAAATCATGTGTGCTTCCATTTTGTGACTATTCCTTCGCATCTATACTCCTGATAGTAAGTGGTTTATTCGAATTCAATCTATGAAAGTTTCATATGATTGATCAAACAATACGAGGGTTAATGCATTTTGATGTGGCAAAGTGTAAATACAAGTTTTAAGCATATTGATACGCAATTAACTGCTTTTGTAAGTATAATTTTAAATTATTTTCATTTAAGTGCATGAATATAACAAAAAAGTGAGTGTCCATGTTGCAGTATGAAGTGAAAACTATTGTTGATGTTCATATGACTACATGCACCATGGTTACAGAATGGTGCTTTTAATAAAGTGTTAAGCTAAGAGATTTTTAATTATAAAATAAGCAATAATTTTATTTATGTTTCATGTCATAAAAAACCCACAAATATAATCTTTATTTCACTGATAAAACCATTAAAATTGTGTATGTAAAACATTAACTTAAAACTATGTACACAATGTTTTAAACCCGCTTTGTATTTTGAATTGCAGAAAAATATTTATTATTTATCCAAACATGCATGAAGGTTCATCTTGTTTACTTCCAGCACCATGTCCTGTGGGTACCTACTCCTCCTCTGGTTACATGAACCCGGGATGCATACCATGTCCTCGAAGTTTTTACCAGGACAAAACAGGACAGAAGACATGTACACCATGCAGTGACCAGCAGTCAACAGCAGGAAATGGCTCCACTGCAGTTGAAAACTGCACTGCTATTAAAGGTCAGTGTTTTGTTATTGAGGAATTAATTTGCAAATAACTAAAACATGTATAGTTCGTTTGTTAAAATGAGATGCAAGCTGCATACCTAGGAAACATGCTTTTGCATCTAGT
>NC_068364.1:9444109-9447044 GCF_020536995.1 Dreissena polymorpha
TATCTGAATATATAGTGTGACATTGTGACAAAAAAAAACTTTGGGGAGCATCACCCGTCTCCGACGGTTTCTTGTTAAAGTTAAACGCCATCAGTTGATGTCACATTGAAAAACATAGTGTTGTTAACAAAAACACAATAGAATAAACATGCCCTCCATTTAGTAAGAGGATAAACTCTAAATTAATGGGTTTAGTAATTGGATGATTTGCATAATTACTTATAAATGTTTAATTTAAGCTGAACATGTTCTGTTGCAGATATCTTACTATAGCATCACAAACAAACTAGATCTAAGATCCCCTTTGTGACGTGAACAATTTAGTTTGAGTGCAATGTACTTCTTACACCAACATTGACATGTATAATATTTATTACTTGGAAGCAAATTCACTTATAGTTACAATATATTTTATTTTGCATTTTATTCTGCTGCAGTTTACGATGTATGCGACATGGGAGCTGGTATCAACGGCCAAATTGGAGATCCCAACACTCCTGCTTTGAAGCTAATTGCAGTTGACAGTGTGGACAAGTGCAAGCAACTATGTCTTGATACAACAAACTGTGCAAGGAAGCTTCCTATGCACCGACACTTACTGGTTTACAGAGGTTCTGCTATCTGTATGACAGGACTGTGACATTGATTACTGAACCAGCTACTGGGAGTGCTCACTTCAAGAAGTCTTGCAAAACAGGTTATTGTGAAAAAAACCTCTCTGCATTGCATTTGTATTTGATGCTGTAAACAAAAGCCTTGCGCTATTGGAATGATTTATTTATTCACTTATGGTAGCTATATTGATTGTTGAATAGCACTTTTTGACAAATCATGCCACTTTGGTCAAATAATACCACAACCTTTGGGTCACATTTTTTATATACACTTTATTATGATAATTAAAATGAGATACCCAGAAGTTATGTATTTGGCACATTACTTAATTTTGTTAGATTATTACTTTTGGTCAAAATAAAAAGGAATATTGCAAAGATGATGACAATCTTGGGCCATCTAAACTATATCAAATTTAGAAGAACGATGCATTTTTCTTTGACATTATAGTATACATGATGGCAGCTCTATTGTGATGTTTGAATATCAATTACGTTTGTTAATGTAAGTGCTATATTTTAGGCTTCAATGGCACAAACTGCGAGGTGGACAATGTGAACAACTGTGCCACTGCGGATGTCAGAACAACGCTGCATGTATGGATATGGTGGGCTCCTTCAAGTGCTTCTGTTCCTCACCAAGCATCACAGGCACACTGTGAGTGGTTTGTATGTGAACTTGAGCAGCTCCTTGGTATGCTTGGTATGCATTACTTCCAGGAGGTTGGCCAGTTTTTTATGTCCTGTACCACTATAGTGGGGAACATATTTTATCCCACTTTTACAGCGAAATCGGTTGATTAAAGCCCCGTTTATTAAATTTCATCTATAATCAACGGCAAGGCTATAATCAATGGCACGAAATGACGTCATCAACTGCCGAACCGGACTTCTTTTTCCCACGCACCTCGTCACCTGTATTTGCCAAGTGCATCAATAATAAAAACAATCTCAAATGTTTGTCAATCTTAATGACCTTAAAACAAAGGAAAGTAGCAAAAAACGTGTTTTTTGTCATTTATTGTCATTAAAACCTAGTATTAGGTAAATTTAACACTATGCAAATAGGTTTTGTTCTTGTTGCTCCCCTTTGAAGAAGTCAGTTCGAGTTGCTCCCTTTTGACCGTAGAAAACAATAGTCTGGACCAAGAAATCCTGTGTTAATTTACAAGCTGTACTCGGATATGCGTCCATCTGATTTTTCTTCAAAGCATCTTTCTACCTGGCAATACGCACAAATGACACTGCATCCCGGGATTCTTGCGTCAACAATTGGGTGTCAACAAGTTAGGTCAGATGCTGAAGGCCATGGCAAAAGACGCCAGCTTTCTCAAGCACAAGAGAATAACAAACCACTCAGTTCGCAAATTTCTGGTCCAAAACTTCGAAATGCAAACATTCCACCCACTGAAACCATGGCCATAACAGGGCACAAAAATGTCCAGTCCATAACCAATTACTCCAACATATCTGTTGAACAGCAGCAAAAGTGTTTATTCTTGCTCAGTCCAGTAAATGTAACAATCCAACAGATTCCTTTTGTTCACCTTCACGCACCGAAACTATGGCCGAAATACAGCTTAGACAACCACTGTCTACCGTCGAACAAGTTGATCTTGATGTTCGCCCCACCCAGTCACACTTCACCAGCAAATGTCTTCTTTCTAGTTCGAACAACTTTGCCTCACAATTCTTTGGTTTCACTTTCAACATTCAAAATGTTAATGTATATAATTAGCTTAAATCCAAGTAATTTTTGTTATTTCGTCACGAAATAACTACATATTATAACAAAGAAGCAAATATTGTGCACCTCGTGATCGACTCGATAGTTTGATTTCGAAAGTGAATTGTGTGTGTGGTGTTAGGCTACGTTGTAAACAAATGTAGTTCCTTGTATATAACAACTTAATGTCATATTGATATCATAAAACTTAAAGATTTGCAATTCAATATGATTAAAATTGATATTTAATAACGCTCAACACTTTGTTGCAGAACGATATTCTAATTTAAAAAAAAAAGATTATTTGATCAGCGGTTATTTTTGGAACGCGGAGTAATACACTGACCTTGGTTACACTACAGTCATTATCAAAGTACGACAAACACTCGTGAAAACTTATTTTGTTTAAATAAAAAGTTTACTTTATAAAAAGTGGGATAAATAGAATAATAGGTCAGTGTTGATTATAGATCAGGTTTATCATGCTTGGCATGAAACGAAAAAGCACTCGCCAAGGCTCGTCTTTTTGTTTTCTAAGCCTCGCATGATAAACCTGATCTATAATCAACACTAACCTATTATTCTCTATGTTTTT
>NC_068364.1:9747144-9854644 GCF_020536995.1 Dreissena polymorpha
TACAATATACTGCAATACATCTCACATGATCTGCAGCAAACAGAGGTTACATGACAAAAACAAATTACAGTATATCTAAACAAGATGCGTTTGTGAAACACAATGTCCCCCTATATGACGTTTGACCTTGTAGGATGACCTTGACCTTGTAGGATGACCTTGACCTTGACCCTTCACCACTCAAAATGTGCAGCTCCATGAGATACACATGCATTTCAAATATAAAATTGCTAGCTTCAATATTGCAGAAGTGACATTACATGAGCAATTTTGACCTTGACCTTGACCTTTCACCACTAAAAATGTGCAGCTCCATGAGATACACATGCATGCCAAATATCAAGTTGCTATCTTCAATATTGCAAAAGTATTCAGAAAATTAGCGATTTGGGCCACATATATTTGACCTCTGACCTTGAAGGATGACCTTGACCTTTCACCACTCTAAATGTGCAGCTCCATGAGATACGCATGCATGCCAAATATCAAGTTGCTATCTTCAATATTGCAAAAGTACTCATAAAATGAGCGATTTTGGCCACATATATTTGACATCTGACCTTGAAGGATGACCTTGACCTTTCACCACTCAAAATGTGCAGCTCCATGAGATACACATGCATGCCAAATATCAAGTTGCTATCTTGAATATTGAAATACTGCAAAAGTGTACATTAAATAAGCGATTTTGACCCATATATTTTACCATTGACCTTGAAGGATGACCTTGACCTTTCACCACTCAAAATGTGCAGCTCCATGAGATACATATGCATGCCAAATATCAAGTTGCTATCTTCAATATTGCAAAAGTTATTGCAAATGTTAAAGTTGGCGCAAACCAACCAACCAACCAACAGACCAACCAACAGACCAACAGACAGGGCAAAAACAATATGTCCCCCACTACTATAGTGGGGGACATAAAAATCTAACATTGTCAGCAAGTTAAATGAAACCACATTTCTCTTGATAATCAATGGCTTAAAGTAATGGTTTTGAATGAATTCCCAATTAATTTTAAGTATTTACTCCAATATAGGCTAAACTACAATAACTGATAATTATTACTCCCTCGATTAAGCCAATTCACATGATAAATTGACCGTCTTCCATAAGTAGAAAAATATGTACCAGTAATTACAAAATTTACGGTCTTGAATGTCATTAATAATCATGTAAAAACAAGCAAATTCGTTGAATTGATATCCCCTGCCAATATGCTTCTGGACACAAAAGTGTTATATTTGACACTGAAAAAAGCAATTTTTCAAGATACAAAGGGCTATAACTCCGTTATTAACAAATGGTGTTCAATGCCATTTGGCGTGCATCATCCTCTTATCCATATATATACTCATACCAAGTTTCAATGAAATCCGCCAAAGCACTTCCACGATATGGCTCCGGACGGAAAGACAGACAGACGGAAAGAGGGACGGAAAGAGGGACGGACAACACCAAAACAATATCCCTCCGCCTATGGCGGGGGATAATAATAGACCAAGTCAATATAGAGTGAAATAAACATTGCAATCTCTTTTCGAAAATAAGATTTTAAAATTTAGTTGAAACCTTTTTATTGCATGGAACCCCACATAAAGTAATTCTTTAGTTTGTCTTCCAGGAAGAACCAGTGCTTGGTGGCTTTGGAAAGGGTCTGAGCATGCTTCCCAATTAGGCATCTAACATGAGAGCAAAAATATCACTGTAATAGTTTTTTGTTGCACAAAGTACACCCTAATTTGCATAACAAGTTTTTTGTATAATTGCACTTTCCCTGTATTATGCATGCAGAACGCCTTTGATTGAATGTTTGATAGAGAAAGGTGCCTCAGAGAGGGTGTTACCTACCTTTCAGAGAAGAGAAATCTGTCAATCTGTCCAACTTCTTATCTTTTTGAGCATCCAACTTTCGTTTCTTTTTGTCTCTGCTTTTCCTGCAAGCATGTACATGGCATCACATACAATTACTGCAAAGCATGATAGCAACATCAAAAATGTCAAACAACAGGGGATGCAATTAATATGGTGCCCACCTAGTGAGGTTCCATTTCGATACTCACACCAGAAGCGCTCTAAAGATCTTCTTCAAAGCGATAGTTCCATCCAAGAAACTGATTCAAGTTCTCACTAAGCCTAAGGCGTTAATTGCAATTTTGGGAAGGCAAAGATCGGCTCTCAAGTACATGTATACAGGTAAAAATGGATGAAGTGTTTGCCAGGTGAAAACAACATTTTATTTGCTTTTTTATGTATTTGTGTGTGTCATTCCTATACTTTTACTGTAAACTAAACATCAGCCAAGATAAAGAGACAAAAACACATACTTTAAAATAAAAAAATATCTGTAAGGTTTTTACATTTACCAAATCTGTGAATTCCTAGTAACTAAGTTGTTAGCAGAAGATCTGACAATTACAATTTTTCACTCACTGTTTTTTGCGCTCACTTTTTGGTCTTTTATTCTTCAAATTATTAGGATTCTGTACATCTGTCAAATCAACCTGAAACAAAACCAATCCTAATGTCAGTGCTCTCAGTACTGAGACATCACACACAGTTTAATTTATCTGTAAGGGTTCCAAAGGAGTATGTTCACAGCATTTGATGGGTTCTAAAATGCATCAAGCCCTTATGATGAAATAAAGATGCATATAATAAAAACATTAAGAATATTGATTTTATATACATATATATATATATATATATATATATTTATTTTCTCAAAATAACCATACTTTCATATATATTTTGCAAGTTTTTCCATGTAAACTGGTTATCCTTCAATAACATTATACTGCTCCATCAATATTTGCAAAATGTTTTAAGATATTTACATAATTTACATCCCTCTTGTCTAAAGCATTGTGTCCCAAAAGAGAAAAGTTGAAGTTGAGGATTTCTTGAAAAATACCAACCTCTTTATTGCAGAATTTACCCAGAAATAACCACAAAAAGACATGTATATTATCAGATAATTTGCTATCATACAAGAAGAGAAAAGTACTCTTTAAACAATAGACACAACTTTTGAACAGACCATGGAAACATAAACCATAGAGTACTGTTAAGGTTAGTTAAAGGTCTATTTTGAGAAATGTCTGGCTCCTAAGTGTCTTGATCCACCATACAGGATTACTGCAGTGTTTATTCTGCATGTGTTTATTCATCACATCTGTGCTGATAGTGGCCACTGCACTGGGAACATAGCAAGATGCCGATACATAAACAGTAATACAGTACATTGGCATGGGTAGTGGTCCTTGTTACAGAACTACACCATTCAATCTGTGGCCTACCTTGTATTTGACCTCCAGTTGGGCCCTCTGTATGACTCGATGCGTCTCCATCTCGACTCGCCGCATGAAATTGCCATCCTTCTCAAACTTGCCCTGCACAAACCGCGGCACCTTCTGTAGGGGACGTGTCATCCCAGGAAGCATCTGCTGGCTCTGATCTGAAACAAACACATGTTCTGTTAGTCATTATTACTGAGTGCACCATCTGACATATTCCATATTGACATCTCACCTATTTACATGTACTGTAAGTCATTATTACTGAGTGCACCATCTGACATATTCCATATTGACATCTCACCTATTGACTTGTTAGTTTGGTTAGGGTTTGAAAGTGCAAGTTCAACATGCTCACATTTCAATCAATTGATTCAAGATATGACTATGGGTCTTTTACTGCCCATTGTGATTGCCTCGATCACTGCACCTTAATTTAAAATGTTCATGCTAAAGGGAATGGGATCAAACATGCAATCCTTAAGTTCTGCTGCAAGTGTGTTACTAATACACAATAATAAACTCAAACACAACAAAGGACTTGTTGCATGTGTACCTTTCTATGAAAAAACTAATTTATATTGTGCTTTGTTATAAGGGTCAACATGGAAAACTGTGTTTAAAAGATACACACACAGGAATAGAAACTAACCTGTTTGCCATGGTTTTTACCCTTATTATGTCAAAACAGAGAACATAAGAGTTGTTAACTTTGATTTTAAACTAAAAATCGATTTTTCTATATCAGTTTAAATTAATTATTGCCTGTGAATAGAAGCATAACAAAGGCTGTTTGTAAAATATGCATGCCCCCCATATGAGCTGTTCGTTGTACTGGCAGCCATTGTGTGAATACGACTTTTGTCACTGTGACCTTGACCTTTGACCTAGTGACCTGAAAATCAATAGGGGTCATCTGCAAGTCACGATCAATGTACCTATGAAATGTCATGATCCTAGGCATATGCGTTCTTGAGTTATCATCCGAAAATCATTTTACTATTTAGGGTCACCGTGACCTTAACCTTTGACCTAGTGACCTGAAAATCAATAGGGGTCATCTGCGAGTCATGATCAATCTACCTATAAAGTTTCATGATCCTAGGCATATGCGTTCTTGAATTATCATCCGAAAATCATTTTACTATTTCGGGTCACCGTGACCTTGACCTAGTGACCTCAAAATCAATAGGGGTCATCTGCCAGTCATTATCAATCTACCCATGAAGTTTCATGATCCTAGGCGTATGCGTTCTTGAGTTATCATCCGGAAACCATTTTACTATTTCGGGTCACCGTGACCTTGACCTTTGACCTAGTGACCTCAAAAACAATACGGTTCATCTGCGAGTCATGATCAATCTACCCATGAAGTTTCATGATCCTAGGCGTATGCGTTCTTGAGTTATCATCCGGAAACCATTTTACTATTTCGGGTCACCATGACCTTGACCTTTGACCTAGTGACCTCAAAATCAATAGGGGTCATCTGCAAGTCATGATCAATGTACCTATGAAGTTTCATGATCCTAGGCCCAAGCGTTCTTGAGTTATCGTCTGACAACCACCTGGTGGACGCACCGACCGACCGACAGACCGACATGAGCAAAGCAATATACCCCCTCTTCTTCGAAGGGGGGCATAGAAATGTAAGTCAAAAGCAAAATTTATTTAGCAAGAATCCCTAAAAAAAAGTTTTGCGATTATGGTAAATAACATTTGTGCATCCCTGTTTAACCCTTTCCCTGATAGACTTCTTATCTGATCTGTCACTCCAGGCCAATACCGGTCCTGCTGTTCTGATAACAGAGACTCCATATACAGCTGATAAGCCTGTCTACACCATCTCAATAGAGTTTTAAAAGTACAATAATTGTTGCAATATTTAACGAACTAAAAGATGATAATGATACAGCGTTTTTGACTTTTATTTTATTTAGGGAAATGTCAAAATCATTTGCAAGATACCCCGATACTTAAATGGAAATTCAAAACGAAGCTTTTACGTTGTTGTCTGTGCAACGCAGTTTTTGTGTATAAATAAATACACCCCGCCTATTTTTGCACGCTTTATGTCCAAACAAAGACTTGACACCAAAATATCATGGGCATATACATGTACATGTTTTTATTTCTGGCTACAATTTGTAACAGAACATTAACTGTACATGATGCGCGCACACCACATTAAGTTATTTACGCGTGTTTGAATACCCTTGTCCCCATTGGACACTTTTTCATCAAATCTTTAAATACTAGAAACATATGCCGAAATTCATTTGATACTTTAGAAAAATGTCCGATGTTTGTGTTTATGAGTTTTCTTGAGCACCTTTGTCGTCAATATCAATCAGAATTTGCATTTGAAAATGGACATTGGGAATATAAGGGATTATTGGGTAATGGATAGAGACAGAAAAATTCGCATGTATGCGGTAATCGATAGAGACGGTAATAAACGCATGTATCGGGTAAGCGATAGACTCGGGAATATACGCATATCTCAGGGAAAGGGTTAACAAACCTAAATGAAGCTTATTCTTCTTGTTTTTCTTCTTTCGTTTCTTCTCAACTCCACTGTCTTTAGCATGAAGAATGTCCTTCCATTTCCTTGGTACGTGTTGCATGTCAAGTTCTTCATCCTCAACTGGCAGGTTCTGAGCTTTGCCCCTCTTAAGACCGAATTCCAAATCTCTACAAAGATAACACAGCAGTACTTTATACAGACCTCATATATACAGAATCTGGTCTGGAAAGACTAAACCCATGATGGCAAATTTTGATGACGACCCATGTTGTTACAACCCTCAATAAAAGAAATTGTTATGGAGATCATGTAAACTTGTTTTTGTATCACTTAATTTAAATATTGGTTTATTTGGTATTTCTCCTGTTTATTTTAAATCCAAATTTTACATTATATTTACATGACATTGTTTACATTATTATTTATCTTTAATATTTTTTACATACAATTTAAAATGCAATAATATTCTGAAAATTTTCATTCAGCAAACTTTGAATTTAAATGATGTGCTCTTCTTAAAAAACTTAAATCAACACGGAAACATCCATATATTTAACTGATTTGTAAACATGCCTATATAGAATTTCCATAGAATAAATTAGCTTTGCAATGAATTTTTCAAATAAGCTCTGTTAAAATAAGCAGATCCTGATAATTAAATACCATATTTCAAAGGTATATTAATAAACAAGAGGGCCATGGTGGTCCTGGGTCGCTCACCTGAGTAGCATTAATGGTAAGCAAGGGTTATTCACGTTGTTTTGTGGAAAGAAAGGATTTGTTTCGGCAGATATATACATATATGCGTTATATGTAGTTTTGTGTGTCTGTTTATGTTTTTTAAAATAGACATTTGTTACCCATTGCGACAAAGCTATATTTTGGATAAAAGTTATATGAGGATAGTAATTTAATAATGAACATCAGCAAAAAAAAAATGAAAGCACATTTTTCCACAAATTGCTGTCCAGCTTTAAAGGGACCGTCAACCACAAATGACGAAAAAAGAAAAGTTCTAAAATACTTTCTTTTTTTACAATTATTAGTTTTATTGATTATAATATCACGACTGGTATATTACATTAATATGAAAACTTAACAACTTTTTTCAAGAAATGTAATATACCAGTCGTGATATTTTAACAGGTATAAATAAATTTTCTAGACAGTAGGATAAGTAAATGAATAAACGACAAATAAGATTCACATGTAACAATTATTGTTGTCTTATTGGTTTTAACACTATGCTGAATTTCTGCAAAAATAAACTATCATCATCATCATCATCAACACCACCACAACCACCACCACCACCACCATCACAACCATCATCATTATCATCATCATCATCTTCATCATCATTGTGCACCAACATCCAATATCCTAACTACAACTAGACTGTTAACATGGTTTTCATATAGTCATACATGTATTAGGAAAACTGCAGCTCCCCTAATAACCATGTTTTTCAACGAACTGTTACCATTTTCGAACTCAAACAAGCTATCATTAGAACAAATCTTCGGGCCAATTTCTATGAAAATTTGACTTCTTCAGTGTTATCAAGATTTTACTATAGCCATTATATAAGGAAAACTTGGATTCTTGGATATGTTGTTGCAAGTTTGTTTTTTGATGACTGCTTTATGGTAGACTTATGCGAACATGCATCTATTTATTCATTTAGAATGAAGTCTTCTGTGTTGTTTGATACCACAATTGTGCAAATCGGTTGAAAATTGATGGAGTAGTGAGTTTTGGAAATTGGCTGGTATGCCGAAATCAGCAATTCAAGTGTCTAAGTCACATACCTTGTTATATATATAAGTAAAAAAAATAAAAAAAATTCGACGAACTTTTTTTGTCATGGGAGGTAGTAGCTAATGCCATATGCCTGTGTTCAGAAAGTGATATGTCGTTAAATCAATTTTGGAAAATGGGATGCATCATATGCTAGTTCTGGCTACCATAACTTAAAATGTCGCTTTTTATGATTTTTGACTGGCACGACTTTACTGGTATGTCAATACTTTATAGACTGTACGCTGAAGTTATTTAGCTATAAATCATACGATGCATGTTTAATATGGTTTTCTTGAAGGCTGTCAGACACTTCGACCCCTTGATACTTCGACCCCTTTGTTTTTTTATATTAAAGATGACACTTCGACCCCTTTTAGACACTTAGACCCCTATTTTTTGAGGCACTTGGACCCCTGTTTTTTATTTTATATATTAACGTGATTATTCTTATTGGAAGTGATTTTTTTGTGATAAATAAAGGATATGCATTATGTGACACAGTCATGCGTGTTATACTTGATCATATATAAATACTTTTTCAAAGGAGAAGGAATAGGTATAAGAGGGTTTTTAATATTAATCACAAAAATCAATTCCAATAAGAATAATTATGTTAAATATATGAAAAAAAGGTAGCGAATAGGTATAATAGAACTTTCAATAGGGGTTCATGAAATACTTTAGACGTTATTTATATAAAAAAATCACCTATAAAAATAATAATTCACTACAAACACCCTTTTTAGAATCTAATATGTTCAATGATCAATGAATAAAAACAAATGGTTTTGTGATATCAATTTATTTAGGAGAAAGAAAGCATTATAGTATTGTGTGTGGACTATGATTAAAATATTGCTTAGTTCATTTTAAAAGAAAATATGTACATAAATTATAACAGCTATTGTTCAAAATCAATAACGATCCTTATCATGAATGACTATGAAAATATATAATAATAAATATATTTTACAACATTTACATTTATATAAATTGTACAAACAAGCCTTTCACACTATCATTATGTATCCTCTTACGAATCTACATAAATCCCTAAATACGTCCATAAATTTCTCCGACTCTTGTCAGAAACTCTTCACAAGCAATGTCGTGGTTGTCGTACTGGTCCCATAGCTCCCCAACTCTCTGGTCCATTGATATATACACAGCCCTTCTGTTCCTTATAAGGGACTGCTGCGATACCAGCTGGTGATGGATGTTGACCGTTTTGGCCTCTTCAAGCAGAAGTGGTACCAAGACGTAAAACTGTAGTGATCCTTTACCAGCCTTCGGAATTCAGTTTCCTGTGCCAGCCCTCTGTATTGTTATTGGTGCGCACAGGCTGCTTGTACACAGAACACTCCTCCGTTGAAAAAAGTGTGCTGTCAACCCATGTGTGTTCTACATATTCAAAGAAATCACGGACATTTTCTGAACAAGTATCAGCGCGTTCTTTCAGGCAAGGAAAAGCTCTTACAATATTCCTGCCGGGAAGGAATGGTAAAGCAAGCAGCTTACTGATCAGCTGGTGCAGAGTTGAACGTTCCCTGTACGTTCTGGTGAGACCATATTCCTTCATATTTTTTATCACAGCTTGGGACCAATGGAATGCGCAACCTTTCAGAACAGTTCCAGGGAATACCTGTCGAAGTGCCTGCCACAAACCTATCCATACAGAAGCACTCAACGGCAGGAGCTTCTGGAAGAATGTCAAGTAATTTCTGTAAAATGGCTATGTAGTCCTGTTTCCTGCGTCCTGACATCAGAACGAACATTAACGGAACCTGTTTCATTGACTCACCCTCCCGTATGAATAGCATGAATTGACCAAAGTTGCTTGAACGGCTTTTTGACAACCCTGAATGTCCCGTCAAGGTACCACTTCCTGGCATTCTGATGGAGTTGAAGTTGTTGGTTTGTGGCAAACATTATATGTCCATTGTCGTCAACCCATACATCACCTACCAGGAACTTATCCTTAAGAAAGTTAGTGTCAACCTGAAAAACAAAGAATAATTAAGACTCAAAAGTGAACAATGCATGTCATGGTCTATTACAATGTACATGTATGTGCAAAGTGACCTTGACATTTGACCGGAAAGTGGGTGTGGTGTCTCAGTTGTATGTGGAAACACTTTGATAATGACAATGTTAAAAGTTTTCGTACTGCAGACAGCAAACTGGCTATGAAAATAACTCATGTTTTCTCGAAAAACAGCTTAACTAAATGTAATAATAATAGACAGGCCCAGTTGGACTGGTTACAACACTAACATAAAAAAAAATGAACAGAAACATACCTCAAAATCTAGATTTTCAGATTCCTTTGGCCGTACTTGCTGGCGTGCACGGTCCATTTTACGCGCTAAGGATGCTGGTTTGGGGATTTCGCCATTCTGGAAAACATGGTCCTTGAAATGTTTCTTCAGCTGACCTTCTACATACGAATCGGTAGGTTCATGGACATCACTGAGTGCCACACGTTTTAACTGTGAATTAAAAACATTTTAAATTCATAACACATTATATTGTATAATATGTATTATAATTTTGACAATTATATGTTTGTACAGACTCAACCAATTGTGTTGTGATAAACAGTTTTTAATTGTAAATAATATAAGAAATGTGAAATTATAAATATGTGTATGTGACTCTAAAAAATTATACAAGAGAAGAAAAAACACACAAACACCATTAAGTAACAAGGGAAAACGCATTCAAAACTGCTAGAAGACCCCTACAACCGACAGAAGGTGTGCATGTATTGTATATCCTTTATAACTTAATAAAAGTTTCCCATGACATTCACGACATTATTATTAATATTTAAAATAAAATAAATAATTAATATATAAAATCAGTAAACAGTGTACATTATTTTACTTACATCTCGGCTTATCTCTACCTTCTGACCCATCAGTGGGTCGGCTGGGTGATTGTGTGCCGTGGTTCCCCGGCTGAATATGTCACCCTCTTGTCGAACAGAGGCATAACAGATCTGACCAGTACGCCGTTGGTTACATCGCCATTGCACAGCCTTTTTAGTGGTCTTCTTAATGATGTAAGCAAATCCATCGGAAGACACAAGTTTGTTGCATTTCTTGAGTGTACCCTACTCAATGACTGTAAACTGGACACCAATGGGTTCCTCAAGGTTGGTGGTGGACATTTGAAGGTCCATTCCATTGATGGATGGTTCCGTAAACGCTGTAGTGTTTGGAGGGTCGACTCTGCTTACATCAAACGTACGGTCAGTGGTATTGTCAGTGGAACTATCGGCGGTACTGTCAACGGTACTATCAGCATTTGTGGTGTTTAAGCTGAGCTCTAGATGAAAGGTACCAAAATATGTATCTTCATTTGTTGTTGATTCGTTGATCAGTGTTGAGTGAAGTGCTGTTTCGATTCCATTTGTAGATATATTCACCGCCTGACTGCGCTTACACGGACCACAGACAAATTCAAGTACAAACAGCTGTTTCTGAGCTTTCAAGTAGTCTCTCTTGGACACACCTACAAGAGAATATATAGATATTTTTAACTTTTTAACCAATCCATGCACAGAACAGAACATTATAACTTTATGGAAGAATTTGTGCTCAATAGTTCAATGGTGTCAATAATTTTGAACAAACCCATAAACACTGGTGTAATTGGCGCCGCTATTTCGAACTAGGCGACATGACTTTTTTACAACGTATAATGAAGAAAATCACTACATTCCGATTACAACTTCTCGCGACAATTTTTCAAAAACACTCAAATAATCCAAACACATTGTACTTTATCTACAGGGGGTTGATGTATTTCTGATTATTTATGATAACACAGCAGGCATTTATTCGCACCAATTAGTGCCACGTGATAAATTTACAAATAATCTATTATTTATTTATTTAATCTGAATTAATTTGTAGAAGGAATTTGAAATGAAAACATTTTTAAAGAATTTTAAATATTATTTCACCTCTTAAATATAAGAAAGATAATCAGTGACTGCAAAAAGAATTCAAATTTATCATGATTGTGAATGCAAATCAAAAACAACTAATATCAGTCTATCATGATTATTATACTAACAAAATCAGCTTGAAACGATTAGCATATCTTATCAACCTCTAACCCTGGACATTACACCTCCTAAGATATAAACATAATTGATTAGATTACTAAGGTGTGATCACACTTATTATGGGGCCCACTTCACTTGATTAATGATGCCCCTGCTTTAATCAATCACTTCATCTCTGATTAAAGAAACTGGCAGTTCAATTAATAGGCAATAAAACTGGGTGTCCACACTAACAAAGGGGAGTTGTAAATTACTCTCCTGTCAGTGCTAGTGACCTTGAATGGTTCATTGATGATCTCCCTTCCCCTCAGTCCCTGCCTGCTGAGTTGCACTTGTGGCAGGCTAGATGGAAAGGTGTTACCAACCCACCTACTACCCTTCAGGGGGCTGTTGAACAGTGTGATTCACAGCTGTACCCCAACATTTACACGGTCTTGTCTATCGCATGTGTGTTCCCTGTCACATCATGTGAGTGTGAAAGAAGTATCAGTGCCCTAGGACTTGTAAAGACAAAACTGAGAACTTCAATGGGTCAGGACAGGTTGTCCGCTTTGTGCCTTCTTTCTGTTCATAGGGACATTGACATTAACATTTGCAATGTTGTCCGAGAGTTTGCTCGGAAGCATCCTAGGCGGATGGATCTTCCTGACATCCTGTCTGAGCTGTAGACATTTGTTGAATAGTGGTATAATCACTTCAGCATTAGCATTGTATTATTTTGCTGTTATAATGATATTTTATTCTTCATTTATCATTGTTGTATTTGTTGCTTTTATTATGTGCAATTTGCTGATCAGTTCCCTTTAAATCTGATTTGAGGTGATAATTTCCTTTAAGCCCTTTTTATTTTATGGCCCTTTTTTACACCTTTTCTTTTTATGGTAGGTTAGGCCCCTTCCTTGGGTCAAGATCAGCAATCTTTTACACAGCTTTTAATTGTGAATGTATAGTACTGATATTATATTTCTGCTTACATTATAATAATGTGCTATAAAAATACTGCTTTGGTTATGCTTTTAGTGTGTTTTATTATTATAGTATTACTTATGTATGCCATGTATTTATGATGTGTTGAAATTTGCTACTGTTTGATTATAGGTCGGTCAAGAGCTTTACATAGCTTATGTTATATCATGTTATTTCATACCGACAATAAATAAATTTTGATTTGATTTGTAAGATTTTCTTGTATTGTTTTTGTTACAAAATGACATAACATTTGATAGAACTTGAAATAAAGAGTGTTGCTTAAAATGTTATTTTTATAATTTGTAAAAAAAACATCCAACAGGGTGACCTAGTAGGATATCCAACAAGGTGAAAAGGAGGTCCACATCTAACACTGTTAGAAATTTTCTGGTCATAAAGATAAAAGACTACTTTAGTGGTTTCAGAGACATTTGATTTATCCCTGTGTGTCTGTCACACTTGATGTCTGAACTAAAGTTCTTGATTGTTTTACATGCACTTTTATCATGCAAAATGTTGATTAGATAGCAGGAAAATGCATCATTTCAAGGTGCCATTTAAAAAAAAATCGACTACGGGAGGGGACACCCCTCCCCAGTTAAGCCCCCCCTCTTAACAATTTCTGGATACGCCCCTGGTAATATACACATCATCTTAATTCTTACATCTTAATACACCAATAACACTATCACATTAAAATAAGTAAATAATTGTCCGTAGTAATAAGACGTTAGGAAGTATTAAACTCACCAATTCATATGGAACTTTAAATGATTCTTTACATGCACATATTATAATATAATAAGTTAAAGAAAATGAAACGGCTGTGTTAATAAATTGTAGTGTACCAAATTGTAAACCATTTCCCATATATGCAGCAGACAACTTAAAATTCAGAGAAGCAAGAAAAATATCTTAAAACATTACTAACTAACCTGTTTTGCAGGTTCTGTGGATCCATCTATCACAAACATCACCAGTGATTGCTTCATCTTTTTCAGTCACAAAAGCTGAACATTCTATGCACAAGTCTGAGTCAGACATTATAACAAATTTAATCCAAATAATTATAAATCACATTAATAAGTTATAGAAATTGAAGATTCTTCTAATAACATAAGTCAAGATGAAACTTTTTATAAGTAACACAAGTAAATTCATTTTATTGCAACAACCAATCAAATGCATTCTTACATGAGTTTTAATTAACAGACAGGTGTCACTTTGGAATATACATCTGCACCTAATATGGAATTTATGCATACATTCAATTAGATCTAATAGCATGTCAACAGATTATTTGGATGACACAATTACACAAGTTTATGTGCCATCGTGTCCCAATAAACCACGTTTCATTAGATATTGAACATACCGTACATTTTTGGCATTTATGGAATATAAAGTAAGGCATCAATTAACAGCATGCCATATTGTCAATTATTAACTTAACTAACAAATACATTATTTGGATGACAATTTTGCAATACACAATTGCACATGCCACCATGCCCCAATAAACCATGTTTCAGGACAGGAACAATATAATTAAACTATAGTGATAATACAGAGCTCCAGATAAAAATTTGGTCAAATTCTTATTCACCCCCTTTTTTAAAAATTAATTCTTATTTTACCCCCTTTTTATAAAATTAAGTCTTAACAATATATTACCAAATAATTTTGAGTGCTTTAGATTTGCAGTCATTTACGCAAGAGCTTATAAGTTCATCAATTATTGACGAAACCATGCTTTGGGTATTTGAATCAAATTGAAAAAATGCATGCAGCGAGGACTTTTGACACTGAAATGGCTTTATTGCCTTCCACGCTTCAATACACCGCTTCAGTCGGCCATTTAGATTTTTCTGTAAAACGGTCACTCACAATTTGGCTTTATATAGATCATAATGGCCTTTTGGTCGCCGTTAAAGTCATATCAAAAACTATATTTAACATTTAATTTTAATGGCATTTTGAATAGGTATACAGTATATTACTTGTGTATAAAAATTACGATAAGTGTAATTTAAAAGGTACAATAAACAGTAATGACTCGCCTGCAAATCTAGGAGAACAGAATCGAGACCGTTTGGCCTTTCGACGTTTTAGGTGTGGCTCTTCCTCACAGCAAACGCTTGAGTGAAGTTGATTTAAAGTTGTAGTTTGAATTGAGCGCCTATACGAGCCAGAAACGGGATGAAATGTTTACCATACATAATTTGCTACTGGAAGTTTTACGCACCTTTGAAAATTTCGATTTTGTGTTTTATTTTTTCAATGCGTGCCTTTACGCAAAGATTTTAAATCTAAATCGTTATTTAAGAAATTGAATTCGTTTTTACGCCTTTACGCATGTTATCTGGAGCACTGGATAATAACAATATTGCAGAAAATTAAATGAATATTTTTAATTGCAAAACAGCTTTAATTTTCATATCCGTAGTAGCACACCACCCTCCATAAGTGCAACACATTGTATGAAATATGTTTGTTATTAACTTATTACCCCATCTGGTATAATGGTGTCTAAATAGGCGTTTATTGGTTTCTTTAGTGGTGATAACTATCTAATTGCTAATGTAGTTTCTAAGTACATGTTTTGCTGAACTTTAAATAGAATAATCACAGCCCAAAAGTACCAAATTAATTGCCAATTCACTTTTTTGATTAATGAGACTAAGTGCCTTTATTAAAATAAACAGGGGTCTATGTGTCTTCAACAACAATATTGAAAATAGGGGTAGAAGTGTCAAGGGGTCGAAGTGTCTACGAAAATGGGTAGGGGTCGAAGTGTCAAGGGGTCGAAGTGACCTGCTACCTTCTTGAATACAGTCCTCCGATAGAGCACTTACTGTTCGGCCGAACTGTCGAATGTTTTCTTTAACTTTTTGTGCTTCTTGCTTTTCTGCGGCTTTCCTAACTTGCCCATAACTAACTTAATTCTTCAAAGTCGTTTTAAAAACACGTGTATACATGAAAACGAAAGATGGAAGTACTTCCGTGTGTAATTGTCATTATGTTTACACAGTTCCCCAAAGTACTCATATTTCGATGACGTAATACGTAAAATACTAAAGTTGGGGACAACGAAGGTGATTTTGCAACTTATTTACACAATTTTGAATGAAGTAAGTTCATTATAATGATTCAAAACAGTATTATAGTATACAAGTTCAATAAAATCCTAGGTGTGATTGGTTTGCACTTTGCTAATTCTCAAACTTGACGAACATTCATAAAGAATGTAAATAAGGCTGCACTCCACTAACTTTGAAGTTACAGATTACATGTTTACGTAAAATAGTTTACGTTTATGAAAGGAAATATTGTGCGATAAATAGCATGTTTTTGTTTTAATAAAACAACTTCGAAACTGGGACTATGCATTCATTTGAGCGTTTATGATTCGGAGGTTCAATAGCTGGGACACTCAGACAAGTCCATACATCAGCCAACTACTTTAAATATTCCTTCTTTCCTTACACCATAGTTCTTTGGAACGGCCTACCAGCCTCAGTTGTACAGCAGGCAGACCTAGAGGGGTTCAAGCGTTGCCTTAGCCCCACTCTACTCCCCAATTGTCCCTGAATGCACAAAACAGTGTTTTTAACCAACTTTTAACCTATAAATATGTTTCTTCTTGTTTAACACTTTCACACTTTTATCTTCACCTCACTTTCATGCTTTGAAGTCTCCCTTTCAATGCTTTTAAACCTTTTATTCTTGCACTGACACGCGCACCTGCCAATAGTACCCGCAAGGGGGTTCCGGCAGTATTGAAAGATAGATAGATAGGGAGTAGGATTATTGCAACTACAAACTGGATTAGAACATAAGACAGATGATTCCTCCTCTGTTTAACAGCATCCTATTCCTTTGAAGATCATGTTAAATCAGGACATAGATAACTATCTACGTCTCTGGTTAAATATATTTTACTAGAGCACAAATTCAATATTGTGTCATAGGCAGCAAATGCGTTTTTACATGGTGTCTGTATGTTTGATAATGGTGACCGTTGATTGATACTTCATCGTACTTCAGAGAGCCTATTCAAGATCTTTTTAATGACACCAAGTGCTGTTTTTTCCCAGAAAATGAACTCAAGAAAGTCTTATAAGACCAAGGCTTTTAATGCAATCAAGCGTAAATAAATAGGTTAGCATAACATGATCTCAAATATTTTAGACATATATAATGCATTTGATTTAAGTTGCTCCAAAGACCTATAAAATATATTCTATAGGTTTTTGGTTGCTTTGTCTTCGAAATGAACTTTTCAAAATTGTTTGCTAGTTTATGACTTAATTTGTTGTCATTTGTTGTCATTGACCAAAATGGAAGCATGGCACTTAATTGAATTATTTTTTATTCCTTCATTCATACTTGTTTAGTTTTACAGTACAAATTAAAATACAAACATTAAAATATATACATGTACTTTAGCTCATTTAGGGGACAGGGCCGTTTTCCTTATATGGCTATAGTAAAACCTAGTTAATTTTCCAGAAGTCATATTTGTTATCCAATCTTCATGAAACTTAGCAGGAACATTTGATCTAATTATATGTAGGCCTTGTTCGAAAATGGCTCATATCTGTTGAAAACAATCTTCATGAAACTTTAAAGGTTAAAGTTGCGGTTTATTGTCTGCTTCGATATGCATCTTCAGCCAACTTCGACATTAACCCCCGATCACTGGGATTTAAGTCGTCCGTTTAAATATGGCACACAAGGCAGCCACGGCACATTAACTTATTTCCCTCACAGGTACCCATTTGTACACCTGGATGGAGAGCAGCAAGCATAGGATTAATTTTTTGCTCAGAAAAATCCAGTGCTGGGCGGGATTCGAACCAGGGACCTTCCGATCCCTAGACCAGCATCTTACCACTAGACCACTGTCCACACTAACTTAGTCAGAACATTTTTATGCGCCCGGTAGGGTGGCATATAACAGTTGAACTGTCTGTCAGTGTGTCAGTATGTCAGTATGTCAGTATGTGTGTATGTCAGTCTGTCCGTCCGTCCGTCCGAAAACTTTAAGGGCCATAACTTTTTATGCCCCTGGTAGGGTGGCATATAGAAGTTGAACTGTCCGTAAGTCAGTATGTCAGTATGTGTGTATGTCAGTCTGTCCGTCCGTCCGAAAAAACTTTAACATTGGCCATAACTTTTTCATTATTGAAGATAGCAACTTGATATTTGGCATGCATGTGTATCTCATGGAGCTGAACATTTTGAGTGGTGAAAGGTGAAGGTCAAGGTCATCCTTCAAGGTCAAATGTCAAATATATGGCGTCTGTCCGTCCGTCCAAAAACTTTAACATTGGCCATAACTTTTTGAATATTGAAGATAGCAACTTGATATTTGGCATGCACGTGTATCTCATAAAGCTGCACATTTTGAGTGGTGGAAGTTCAAGGTCAAGGTCATCCTTCAAGGTCAAAGGTCAAAACAACAACAACAAAAATTCAAAGCGGCGTTCTCATGAAGCTGCACATTTTGAGTGGTGGAAGTTTAAGGTCAAGGTCATCCTTCAAGGACAAGGTCATCCTTCAAGGTCAAAGGTAAAAAAAAATCAAATCAAAGCGGCATTCTCATGAAGCTGCACATTTTGAGTGGTGGAAGTTCAAGGTCAAGGTCATCCTTCAAGGTCAAAGGTCAAAAAATAATAATTCAAAGCGGCGCAATAGGGGGCATTGTGTTTCTGACGAACACATCTCTTGTTCAATATTGAAGATAGCAACTTGATATTTGGCATGCATGTGCATCTCACAGAGCTGCACATTTTGAGTGGTGAAAGGTGAAGGTCAAGGTCATCCTTCAAGGTCAAATGTCTAATATATGGTGTCTGTCCGTCCGTCCAAAAACTTTAACATTGGCCATAACATTTTCACTATTGAAGATAGCAACTTGATATTTGGCATGCATGTGTATCTCATAAAGCTGAACATTTTGAGTGGTGAAAGGTGAAGGTTAAGGTCATCCTTCAAGGTAAAATGTCAAATATATGGCATCTGTTCGTCTGAAAAATTTAACATTGGCCATAACTTTTCAATATTGAAGATAACAAGATAACAACTAGATAACAACTAGATAACAACTAAATTTGGCATGCATGTGCATCTCACAGAGCTGCACATTTTGAGTGGTGAAAAGTGAAGGTCAAGGTCATCCTTCAAGGTCAAATGTCTAATAAATGGCGTCCAAAAACTTTAACATTGGCCATTACGTTTGCACTTTTGAAGATAGCAACTTGATATTTGGCATGCATATGTATCTCATGGAGTTGAACATTTTGAGTGGTGAAAGGTGAAGGTCAAGGTCATCCTTCAATTCAAATGTCAAATATATGGCGTCTGTCTGAAAACTTTAACATTGGCCATAACTTTTTCAATATTGAAGATAGCAACTTGATATTTGGCATGCATGTGCATCTCACAGAGCTGCACATTTTGAGTGGTGAAAGGTGAAGGTTAAGGCCATCCTTTAAGGTCAAATGTCAAATATATGGCGTCTGTCCGTCTGAAAACTTTAACATTGGCCATAACTTTTTCAATATTGAAAATAGCAACTTGATATTTGGCATACATGTGTATCTCATGAAGCTGCACATTTTTAGTTGTGGAAGTTCAAGGTCAAGGTCATCCTTCAAGGTCAAAGGTCAATATTTTTTTTTAATTTCAAAGTGGCGTTCTCATGAAGCTGCACATTTTGAGTGGTGGAAGTTCAAGGTCAAGGTCATCCTTCAAGGTCAAAGGTCAAAAAAAAAATCAAAGCGGCGCAATAGGGGGCATTGTGTTTCTGACGAACACATCTATTGTTCTTATGATATTCCAGCTAAATAAGAAAACAGCTGGCGGGACAGTTTTGCTGACATGGCTATAGTAAAAATTTGTTAACCCTCTAGAAGTCAAATTTATGTTCCAATCTTCTTGAAACTTGGTCAGAACAATATTGCTAATGATATCTGGGCCGATTTTGAAAATGGTTCTAGTCCATTGAAAAACATTGCCTCCAGGTGACGTGGCAGTTTTCCTTATATAGCTATGGTAAAACCGTGTGAACACTAAAAGTCACATTTACTGTCCTATCTTCATGAAACTTGGTCAGAATATTTGTTCTAATGATATCAGGTCTGAATTTTGAAAAATGGTTCCGGTTCCTTGAAAAATATGGTGGCCATGGGGGCCAGACAGTTTTCCCTACGTTGCTGTAGTGAAACATTTTCAACGTTCTACTGTGGCCTCATTCATGAAACATGGTCAGAACATAAATTTTGTCCCAATGAAATCTTGGCTGAGTTTGACACTGGGTCATTAGAACTAAAAAAATGGGCCTATAAATGAAATGTTTCTCATTATGCTTCATAAAGTAGTGTACTTTCATAATTTTGAACTCCACTTTGTTAGAAATGTTAAGTACCTTATGTTCTTAGGTGAGCGCCTCAGTGCCCATTTCCCCCTGGTTTTAAATAGATGTAAATTGGCCAAAGAATAAGTACAGGTGGAAAATCTACCTTCAAATTTATTACCTTCATGAAAATATTATGAGTAACTAATGTTGAAGTCTGATTAATTTGCTCGTTTATTTATTATAGAGACATGATTATTTTGTTCTGTTTTTGTTTAAAAAAAATAATCTTGTCTTTATATTTAGATTGCATTATGACTATATATTATTAAAATAAGCCAAATAAATTATCAAAATCATTTATCCTATGGTAAATCTATATAGATTATTAAACAGTTACATGTAATAATTGCACATCAAAATGAAATTAGTTTGTTATTTTTTTTATGTTACATATTGTGTGGTTTTTTTTCTTCAGCATCATCACTTGAAGAGAGGAAATGGCACAGAACAGATAATAATGAGAACATATGCATGTGAACTAAATTTGAAAGTTAAAATAAAGATAATGACTGTTAGAAATCGGGGTGGCATGTTTGTGGTCTCTTACTGTACACCACTGCCCATTGAAATGTCGGTCAAACCTGTATATCAACAGGCAATGGTTGCACACAGCATTGACGTCACAGTTATGTGATACTATTAAAGAAAAAACAATAGTGAGAAATTTATCTGAGTTGCACGACAAAAAAGAGCCCATAAATTACAAAAACATTGGTTTTCAACCAGAGGCTAATGATGACAATTTTGAACATATCAGGCCGGCTCTAGAAGTGGTAACCGAAACTAGAGAAGCCAAACGGTATGTTGATATAATGCCTGGAAAAGGTCCACCACCTGAACCACCTCTAGAGTGCTGCATGAGCGGCTGTGCCAACTGTGTGTGGATAACTTATGCAGAGGAGCTCAAAAAATACTTTTCAGTGGAAGATGGTTTAGCGAAAACTAAAGAGGCCATTGAAAAAATAGATAATCCTAGTCTAAAGATGTTTGTCAAACTGGAGCTTGGAATGTTGTGAGATTTTATTAATGGATTCTTAATGCCAATATCATTACATACTTATGTGTAAGATCACTAAGTAAATATTAAAGAACACTTAAAAAAAAGTGAAATACATTTTGAGCTAGACTTTTCGAAGAAAATGCTAGCAGTTGTACTGGCCTGGGGTCTGTGTTGGCTTAGGCGTCTATGCAAGGTTCAAGTTTTTTGTGAATGACTTAAGTGATTTCATTCTAACTTAAAACATGTATTCCCCATATAAAAATGACCACATAGGCCAAGTTTGGTTACCATACATTAACATTTGTTGAGTCACTCTCATTTGAAGTTTTTGTTAAAATTAAGAGCTAATTTAATTAGATTAATTTATGTCCATGTATTGCATATGGCATTGGTGCAATCAAGTTCATAGGCACCATTTAATATATATTACTAGTATATTATGATAAAATGAGCTTGCCTTCAGATCTTGATAATGAACCGAGCTAAAGTGATTCAAGTATATATACATGGCAGGACTTCAGTTTTGTTTGCAATAAGACACATGGCACTTAAGTGAAGGTTAACAGTCCAGGACACTTGTAAGGTAATACAGAACAGTAGCTTCTGCTGAAAATCAAGGCTTTATATGTGTCTTTGTGATATTTTTAAAATCAGAAACATTCAAAATTAAGTTATTAAAAAAATAGTTTAATATAAAAAAAACAATCCAGAAAGTCTGACAACAAAAGGAAAAGTCCAGTTTGCAGTGCTCTTACAGCGTTTGTTGTATTTAACAAGACAAACAGAACACACCAAATGAAAATGCTTCACTGTTGTTTTCCAGAGAAAATATGGCAATGTTAAGATTGATTTAAAGATAAGGCATGTTTGTAACTTTTAATTTTAAAGTGATTATTTAACAATTGTTGACCTACAAAATTATTTCTGAATTACATGTACTGTGATAGATTATTGTTGCCAAAATTATAGTGTAATTTTTGTATTCTCAATCTTTTCTAGTTTCAATTCTATTTTTGTATTTTAGCTCTTTTCTGCTTTGTTTAAATCACGGGTCAAGTACCTTTTACAATATATTCATTTGCTGGTTCAAACAAGGAATATGTTGTTTATAATATTGTTGATTTTAAGTTGTTAGGTTTGACATGCAAGAATAGGAATGCAGTAATATTGAAATAATTTTTTAAAAGTAAGGCTTCCTTCTTAACAATGAAGTATAAGAAGTATAAGGCTACATTATTTCAAAGTATTAGTTTTCCCACTGTCAGGTTTGATTGTCGTGGTCAGATTAATTAAAATAAAGCATGAATTACCAATCTTCAATCAAAGAGAAATTGATGTGTAAATTATTCATATTTAATATATTGTTTTATTATCCACTTGAAGGCATGGTTGAAGACTAACAAATTGACAGTTTGTTTAATGTACACCTGCATTTACATGTACAATGAAATGGGTTAGATTATGTGGTTTGTTTGTACATTCATCTAATAATACTCTTCCTCTGGTATTACTCTTTTAACACAATAAATTAAGTTTATTGCCAGTTTTAATTTTTACCCTGTTGTTTTACGGATAACTATGCATTTTTAGCTCACCTGAGCACAACGTGCTCATGGTGAGCTTTTGTGATCGCCTTTTGTCCGTCGTGCGTTGTGCGGCATCAACATTTGACTTGTTAACTCTCTAGAGGCCACATTTATTGTCCAATTTTCATGAAATTTGGTCAGAAGACTAGTCTCAATGATATCTTATATGAGTTCGAAAATGGTTACGCTTGCTTGAAAAACATGGCTGCCAAGGGGTGGGGCATTTTTCCTTATATGGCTATATATGACTATAGTAAAATCTTGTTAACACTCTAGAGGCCACATTTATTGTCTGATCTTCATGAAACTTGGTCAGAACATTTATCCCAATAATATCTTGGACGAGTTCAAAAATGATGCTGGTTGGTTGAAAAACATGGCCGCCAGGGGGCGGGGCATTTTTCCTTATATGGCTATACTCAAATCTTGTTAACACTCTAGAGGCCACATTTATTTTCCGATCTTCATGAAACTTGCTCAGAAGATTTGTCCCACTGATATCTTGGATGAGTTCAAAAATGGTAACCTTTGCTTGAAAAACATGGCAGCTAAGGGGCGGGGCATTTTTCCTTATATGGCTATACATGTATATGGCTATAGTAAAATCTTGTTTTACTATACACACATTTATTGTCCAATCTTGATGAAAAATGGTCAGAAGATTTGTCTTAATGATATCTAGGATGAGTTTGAAAATGGTTACGTTTGCATGAAAAACATGGCCGCAAAGAGGCGGGGCATTTTTCCTTATATGGCTATATAAGGCTGTAGTAAAATCTTGTTAACATTCTAGAGGCCACATTGATAGTCCCATCTTTATGAAACTTGGTCAGAAGATTCATCCTTATAATATCTTGGACGAGTTCAAAAATGATGCGGTTGAAAAACATGGCCACCACGGGGCGGGGCTATTTTCCTAATATGGCTATATTAAAACCTTGTTAACACTCTAGAGGTCACATTTATTTTCCGATCATCATGAAACTTGGTCAGAAGATTTGTTCCAATTATATCTTGGATGAGTTCGAAAATGGGTTTGGTTGCTTTAAAAACATGGCCACAGCGCATTTTTCCTTATATTCGGCTATAGTAAAACCTTGTTACCAGTCTAGAGGCCACATTTAGTGTCCAATCTGAATGAAATTCGGTCAGAAGATTGGTCTCAATGATATCTTGGATGAGTTCGAAAATAATTATGTCTGCTTGAAAAATATGGCTTCCAAGGGGCGGGGCATTTTTCCTTATATATGGCTTTGTTAAAATCTTGTTAACACTCTAGAGGCCACATTTACTGTCCGATCTTCATGAAACTTGGTCAGAAGATTCATCCCGATAATATCTTGCACGAGTTCAAAAATGATGCCGGTTGGTTAAAAAACATGGCTGCCAGGGGGCGGGGCATTTTTCTTTATATGGCTATAGTAAAACTTTGATAACACTCTAGAGGCCACATTTATTTTCCGATCTTTGTGAAACTTGGTCAGAAGATTTGTCCCAATAATATCTTGTTATCTCAGATGAGCGACTTTGGGCCTTTCAGACCCTCTTGTAATAGATTATTGCTTCTGTATCATTAATTGTTAAATTGCCATGATTTTATTTTCTTTCATGTACTGTGTAAGTTTTTATACATTTTTAACTCTTAACTTCATTATGGCATTATGTTTTAGACTGTTACGGGTTAATTGTTTTATGCAATAAAATAAATTTAATGAATCTCACCTGTTACCTGTTTTAAACTAATTTAAATTGATTAAATATCTTTACTCTATTAGAAGTCACTGAAAATAACTATTCAGGTTATAGTCACTCTTTTTTGATTGCTAGTACTTTTAAATTATGATGAAACACTTTCAATTTTACCAGTTTTTGATTAAATAACATTGAATATATGGCTTGAATGTAATGTGTCTGATTTCAGAGCATAGATTGATACAAAATAAGTATGCACACGAAGAAAATTAATTAAAGCTTTCTCCATATATTGTGTCAAAAGATTTTCTTACGCGCCTGTGAACATGACCTCTGATTAATTTACCTCAACATCGAAAGGCTTCTCCCCCAGGTATAGGATACTCGTTTTCGTATAATTCGTTATCATGCGAAATTTAAATAGTCTGCGAATTGTCACACCAAAATGCGTAGTAGAACATCAAAGCGTTCTTATACGGTATACTATGAAGAAACTAAACGTTTTGGTGTAAAGCAACATACCACCACTTCATCGAGGACGGATGGGTTTAAGCAGCAAGACGACACTAATACAATAAAGGAAACACCAACACGAATATCGATAGTCTACCCGTTTACCAGTTAAGTTTATGGGCAGACAAAAACAAATACATGCCTGTTGTCACATTACATACATATAAAAATATGGCCAAACAATGTATGCAGTGAAAAAAACATGTAACTTAAATAAACTGCATCGATATTGTCAACATAAAGCAACAAAGAAACTAGCTAGCAAGATTAACATTTCGTTCTTAATACGCGAGACCACACTTGTAAGCACAACATGAAATTCACACAAACACGATGTCGAATCATTGGCACTTCAACCTCCGCAACATTGGATTGATCCATAACGAGTATCACGATTATCACTAATTTGTGTTCAAACAGCATGTATCACATTTGTGATTCACCAACGCAACATTGTGACTAAACATGTGGACCATATTAAGACCATCAGTCTTCTTAACACAGAAATCAACATTCTGACGCAAAGCCTGCATGTGACTTACTACGTGCATATATGCAAATAAGCTCGTCGTATTTCGTCCATGTCTCAAGGGCATACGAGACCAACGTCTTCAGATAAATCCACTTTTTACCAAATCGCAACGCTATTCGAGTTTGTTATTCTTGCATTCCATTGTACAAATACTTCTCCTTTCAGCTGATATCAACCTTTTATAGTATGCTTTATCTAACACACAAACGATGCTTAAATCAGATGTTAATACGTTTCAAGCTATACTTTTCACAGCATGCATGGATAATTAATGCCTTACTCTGCTGGCTATTGAAGGCTACGATGCTGTTGGTGAACTTAATGCAATATCTGAAATATGTTTGCCCGACTTCTTTTCGCAATACTCGCCATCTGAAATCACATATTTTATGTTGGCCGATTTCTTATCGTAATGCCATATATCTGGAATCACCCACATCTTAGTTACCCGCGATTGCCTTAAAATAAAATCACAACAGCTTATGTTTTCACGACGTTTCTTATCGCAATATTTTTGGGAGCAGCTCATATAATGGGTTGGGCGACGGCGTATCTTCTTGATTTCACGATCCACATTCGTGACCTGTCCATGAATGGAGTGCTGTTATACCGCCATATACGCAAGCGATTCTTGTACGTTCTGAATAAGTTTGGTAGCAAATCAACGACTTTAACCCGCTGTCCCATACACTTCGACAGCGCAGTGTTATTTCATTGGATGTTTCAACAAAAGTCTTGGGTCTGTATGTAACGTGCACTGACATCTGTCCAGATTCCTTCAATCGTTGGTGCCAGTCTAGTAAAATAACTATTACTGCCGCCATTCAAATGTATAGTCACTGTTCTATTTTGGTAGGTAAAAAACATTAAGTTTGTTCACACCTCAGTGGGCTCAATGAAATATATCTCAAGTATACTTGTTTGACAAAGCAGTGTTATGTACAAATAGTATACATACTTACAGACAACTTCAACGTTGGTTTGAGTCATGCATATAATGTTACATTTTGAATTAACTTCTGTTTACATATTTAGTTTAAAGCGATATATTCGTGTACACCTTTCGAATTCCGTGTAGTAATACAATCGATTATTAAAAATTATCCAAATGGTTAACATGGTCGGGTATCAAACTGAAGTTCTTCAATGTTGAATTGCTATTGTTATGACTATACCACATGAACAAATGATGCCGTCAATGACTTTAGACGATGCTTCACAATAGTTAACAATGTTTTAAAGTGTGCAATCAGAAAATTTGAATACACGTACTAGTATTTCAACGTAACCACGGCATTATCGCCAAATTAGTTCACTCTATAGTAAATAGCTATTAAAAGTTTTGTTTTACATACAACAATACGAACAGAAGGCCACTATTCGTTTTTGCGGATATTGTGTGTGCAAGAGAGGTGGTACAAAACGAAGCAGGCCTTTTTATTATACTTTCACAATCGCATACCATATGAACTTTTATTATCTGATTGAAAAAGTTGGATACAATGGGTCTGCGTTGTTTGTATCAATGGATTAGTTCTTTTCCCAAGGTTTGGCGCATTCGAGGATATTTCTGTTGGTATAGTATATATAAAAGTATACAGCAATACTAAATTTCATGAAACATATGCTATTTATTTATTTTACGAATAACGCGCTTGTGAACATGCATTTGAACTGTTGATATATCCTCACGTACCCCGCTTTCTCTTATTGCCCATAATCTAGAGTGCAGCTGTGTGACGCCAGCGCCGTAACAACCAGACAGAGCTACAGTATTGACTAAAAATTATTTAAAGCCCGTGTCCTTCGAAAATAATTTCGAAAATTGAATCGGTTCTAAAATAGAAATCGGCATGTATTTCTCTGTAAACTTTGAGAGACTGCGAATGCGTCTGTTCACAATTGTTATCGGTAAGATGATTGTCTGGAACTGAAGAAGATCACAGTCACGTGATGTCGCCACCCCCTTCCAAAAGCATTATTATATATCAAAATGGGATGATGTGCCTTAAATCAATATCACATAAGGGCACAAGGTTTTGAATTAATTGTGTTTAAAACAGCTGGGATATTTATCAAATGTATCAATTACCCATAATCAAGAGACAGCTACATGACTTTATGGACACTCTATTCAACATTAATTAGCACATTGTAATTATTTCGTAAATCACTTATGCACAAATAAAATATAATAGCCTAAACATTCATAAATTGTTAATATTTGATTTTTAATGTTTTTTGTTATGTAGTGTACACAGCCAAAATAAGACATTATAGTCAGACGCAAACCAAATTGGACGAGCACCTCCTGAGGTCAAAGATGAATTGGCAAGAATAAGGACATGAATGACCCATGTCGAGCAAACATAAGACGCGAACATGTAAATATGCATGATCTATCACACATTAGAAACAATAAGAGTTCTGTGGTAAAAATATCAGAACTATAGACCACTTGCTTTGGGAGGGCAAACACATCCAACTTTTTGAAATCAGTTTAGGGGCAGCAACATGCTGTTCGACAGCTGGTGGTGGTGTAGGATTCTCACTGGCAGTTGGTGACTGATTTGGGGGTCCATAAGCCAACTGACGTCTGGTGACCGGGATTGTTGCAGATTTTGGTGTATCACGTGTAGCGACAGGTGTCTGTGCAAGTTCATCTAGATCTGGTGTTCTCGGAATAGCTGGTGTAATATGATCGGGTGGGTTATTAGGGCCCAAAGGTAGAGATGTGTCCTTTAGTTGGGTTGGTGGAGATCTGTTGAGTCCGATGTCCCAATCAACGGTCAGCCTGGACAGTGGTGCATGGACTGGGATGTATTGACGTAGAAATTTACGGTTACGCAGTGTGGCACGTCTGGAGCCGTCAACTCTAACAACATATTGATCATATTGGCGTACCTCTATGACAACGCCGGTTTTATCCCATTTCCGGGGGTAGTTGCCAATTTGATTTTGAAGCCGAACATGGTCACCGACATCAAGTGGTTGGAGACGTTTTGTGTGCTCCGTTAGCTTCTCTGCACTTTGCAAGTGTCTATTCCGGAGAGCTTCCTCTCTTGCCATTGCCGTGAAACGCCATGTCTCGTGCGGTTTGTACTTGCCAGGTGGGATAGGTATGAAGTCCCATATGGGTCTGCCGAATATACACATAGCTGGGGAGAGTTTTGTATCCCTATCAGGTGTGTTGCGATATTGCAGCATTGCACGTTGGAATTTGTCAGTGTCAATGTCCCCTGATGCACTGGTATTGTCCATTAGAAGGCGTTTGACAGTCTTCACACCAATCTCGGCCTGACAATTGCTATGGGGAAATGCGACAGATGACAAACGATGATGAACACCCCAATCTTTCAGGAATTGTCTCGTAATGGTAGCAATGAATTGGGGACCACCATCAGAAGCAGGCTCATCTGGAATCCCATATGTAACAAAGATCCGTCTGAGGCAAGTGATGAGCCCGGTAGCACCTTGATGTGATTTCTCGACAATGGGCCAGTTAGAGTACCGATCGACAACTACTAGATAATTATGTCCCTGGTAGGTAAAGTAGTCAGCTAAAAGGCACTGAAATGGATATTCTGGGACAGTTGGTGGGATTGGCGGAGCACTCGGGTTTGACTGGGCATTTCGATTGCAGTTATTGCAACCAGAGCGAAGAGCGGTAATGTCAGGTGTTTTGCCAGGCCAAAATACTGATGATTCTGCTCTAGCTATCATTGATGTTACTCCTTGGTGTGTAGCATGAAGTGCGTCAAGGACTTTCTGATAAATGGAGGGATCACAAAAGGGTCCTTATACAGGATAACACCATCTGTAACGGGGAGGTCATCTCTAAACTGAAAGAAATCCCTCAGTGTATCAGGCATTTGTGTGCGTGATTCAGGCATACCGTTCTCTATCAGGTCAGCTAGAACAATCATATCGTCGTCGCTCGCTGTCATGATACGAACCCTCTCTCAAGTAACTGACTGTATACTGAGTGCGCCAATTTTTCCTCTTCACCAGTATATGCATGAGTGTCGTTCGTTCTAAGGACAGACAAAATAGATGGTCTAGATGATGTGCGCGACAAATCGGCATTGACAGTGGCTACGTCATCAGGTAGGATCAGTTGTACAGGTTCGTTGACAGGATGGCGTGATAGACAATCCGTTGCACGATGCTTCACTCCTGGGACGTGAATAATACTGAATCTGTATCGCAGTGTCTTTTCCTTCAGATTTCGTTGGCGTGTATAAGAGATGTCCTCAAGGGCCCTGTCACTAAATATCTTAATTAGAGGTTTATGGTCCACTGCTATGATGAGGTCTGGACAACCAAGTACAAAATACCTCGCTTTCTCTAGTGCATCTGCCACTGCTAGTGCCTCACCTTCTATGGGGGCATATCTTGACTCGGCCGCGTGGGTGAATCTGCTTACCACAAAAGTGATCTTCCAGCCCATTGGACAGCAGAACGGCTTGATATCTGTGCATGAGCAGTGTTTATGTAGTGGCCAAAGGCCAATACCCGTTTTGGACCAGTCTGTAGCTAAACAGGTAGTTTTGGCGGGGTCGAAGATCGTGACGCCTTTCTATATCTGGTCCGCAATCACCCGTTTGGATTCCTCAAAGAGCTCGTTCAACTCTTCAGTCCACTCAAAGTGGGTATCTGGTTTAAGTAAGTCTCTAAACGGTCGCATACGGTCAGCCATGCTAAAGGCATACGAAACTTGATTCACTAGGCCGAACCATGACCGCACATCGGTAAAATTCTTTGGGCAAGGAAACTGAAGGATTGCCATCATGTACCGTTGACTAGGGCGGACATCATTTGAAGAAATTTCAAAGTCGGCAAATTCCACTGTATCAGCACCAAAAACAAACTTCTCTGGATTAAGTATGATGCCAATGGTCTGTTTGGTGGAAACTCTGCTCTAAGGAACCTGCCCACAGCAATACGTCGTCTACACATTTGGTCTTATTTGGGATTTCCGCAACAATCTCATCATAACGCCTTGTCTAACCATCACCTGAAGCAATATAGCCTTGTGGAGCAGTCTTGTAGCGGTATCTGCGACAGGGAGTTATGAATGTGGTCAAATGACGGTCTTTTTCACATATTGGTACACTATGGTACCCATTCCAAGCATCCAAAACGGTCTTCTTTTTGCCAGCTGGAACTGAGCGGGCCTGTAGGAATGGGGAAGGGGTATGGTGGGTCTCACGGGTTGTATGGATATTGAGCGCTTGAAGATCCACTGTATGCCTCGGTTTTCCAGTCTTCTTCGCACAGACGACCATCCTTTGGCACCATGTAACAGGGTTTCCAATAGGAACTTGCTCAATAACACCTAAATGCACATCCTGGTCAAGTCCTTCCTTCACAGCATCCCTCCAGTGCAGTGGTACTGGCACTGGGGTATGATGAGCAACAGGTTTAGCATCTGGATCGATCATTAGTTTCATATGGTGTTCACATGTATTAAATGTGCTTGATCGATAGTATTCGAGCAGATAGTTCTGCAACATCTCACGAGATCCCTCGGATATTGGGAATGGTAATGTACGGGGCGGTGGAGGAGGAAGTTGTCGAGATGGACAACCACATGGAGCCAAACTTTGGTCATGAACATCGGCTGTGCAATGTTGGAATGCAGACTGTACCTGTGGAAAACTATCTGGTATGATTCCAAGGTCAATACACGCCTCCCTTCTTAGGAATAACTTGTGCGACGAATCTGTTATATACGTCATTTGCCGGGTTGTAACAGGAAGTCCAGTGGAATCGGTGCTGGAGATGCGAAGCAAGATTGCACCCAGGATCTTAATACCTTCATTATTGGCAGTGTGCATTCGCATAGTAACTGGTAGTAGATCTGATTCTCTTAAACCGAGGCGATGGATAACTTTAAGGCCTGCTAAACAGCTCTGACAACCAGTATCAGCCATGGCAGGGACGGAGGTTGGGGTCGAGCGTGCATACACGTCGTCGAGATCAAGTTCAGTATAGTCTTCGAACACAGTGTGAACATTCACATTTATAAATGGCTGAGGCTTGGAACTTCGGCGGACCCAAGTGTCTGATAGAATGTCATACACATGATGCTCGAGAGGTACGCTATAATTACGCTTGCTAACTGTGCACACTTCACTACCGAGGCTTGTGTCTAAACAGTATGAAATGTCAAATAATGTACACAAGGAGTCGAACAGTGCATTCTCATGATCTGTTCCCCTGGATTGATTGGCTCGTGGTGGGCGGTGGGTCCTGTCCTTTCTGCGACAGATGGATTCAGTATGGTGATCACGCTTACAGTGTTCGCAATTGTGGCCAAATGCTGGGCATTGAGTACGGCGAATATGTGCTTTACTTTGCTTCCCGTGTCCTCGTTTACCACAATATGAGCAAACCTCTAAGTCAGACTGTCCCGATACTTTCTGTGTTTTCTTGTAGGTGCTGGCAACATTGACCGACTCTCGATCTAACAGGCGAGAGGCAGAGCGTTTGCCTGCTTCCTTAGCCTCCACAAACAGAAAAATGTCCTCAAGGCTCATGTCCTGGCCCCGTGTTCACAAAGCATTTTTTTGCAATCGAAAATCGATTTTGCTTGTCATTGAAAATGGATTTCCATTGTAGTTGATAGGCAAAAATGAAAATCGATGTCAGTTAAAATCGATTTTCGATTGCAAAATCGTTTTGTGAACACGGGGCCTGGTTTTTATCACCGAGGAGATTCATTCGGATTTCAGGGTCTGCGAGTCCTCTGCTTATCAAATCGCGCATAATGGCTTCCGTATAACTAATGTCAATATCACACCCAGGGCATTTGATTAAATACTTGCAAATGTTTGCCTGACCCTGCAACCTAGCGCCGAAACCTCGCACAGTCTCGTCCCGATCTTGATGCATATTTTGTAGCGTGACGCGTGCCACGATATTGTTTTCCTCGCGGACGGCCAGTTTACTAATTGCAGCAAGTACCTGAGCCTCTGTTTTATCGGTGAGGCTTCCACTGGCTCTTGTGATGTCCTTACGTAGAAGTTCGTCACAACACTCAAGGAGTTGTATAACCTTGTCTCTACCGGTAACCTTTGTAGCATCGACATAGTCTTTCCAACGGCTTTGAAAATAAAACCAATCCTCACATGTACCTGCGGCGGAGATGGTTGGTCGTCGTACGCGTTCAATTTTTGCAACAGCTACATGGACAGCTGGTGGTGCAACAGGATGTGCTGCGCTGTGTGCTGTTATGAGTGCTACTACGATCAGTGGGTCGACATCCGGAGTCTTGTATTCACAACCTGGGAATGGACACTGTACCTCTGGCATGGTTTTAGTATCTTGATCATAAATAAGGATACATATATTTGTTGGATGAACTTTAATGGTCTCTATCAACAATGATCAAGATCTGAAAAGATAAGAAATAGCAATAGTAGTATAAAACCCTATAGAATATAGTATACCTTCAAAATGAAATACATGAAACAAAATCCGATTTTAATGGGTTTATTCGTTGTCTTGAAACACAAATCGAATTGAGAAATAAATAGGATTGATTGAATATTTTTGGAGCAATGTCCAATTGCATACTATTCTATTATGTACCCTTACCGTGTCTTTATCTGTTATCTTCCATAATATAAAAGCATTGTTTATGTATTGCAAAATAGACGCCGTTGTAACAAAAATTCGATAATATTATCAGAAAATAATAGCAAGAGCAAATGAGCATTATATTTTAGTCTAGTCAACTTATTCAAATCTAATGAATCAATTCATTCGTTCACCATTCGTATTCAAACATCGGTATTCGTGCGAGATGCATTGAATAATATAAATAGATCGAACTTTCGACGATTTACAAATATGAAAAGAGTGAAACTTCAGCTACATCAGCATGAGAGAATAGATGATGTAGCAGGTGGTTCTTTTTAAGGAAAGGGACGAATTGCCAAACAGAGAAATAAAGCACCAACGTATCAAATGCATATAGTATATACGCAGCACACAACAAAAAAAATACAGTTTGTATCCTTGCAGTGAACATAATGATACAAAGTCAGCGAGTATTTATGTAATCATTTGTACACAACACGTACATGTAATTATATGGCCATTCCGTACGATACTAAGGGCATTTCGGGTGATTCGTATGTTTATCATGTATTTTACCTTGTTAAAGTTATATTTGCACCAAACAACGCACGATATTACATTTCATAAGCTTGTGTTATGTGCTGGCTTACTTTCGATCTTGCAAAGAAATCCTTGAGGTGGAACCAGTCATATGATGTGTACATGTTGGACGAAAGGTATACTTGAAAGAGAGGTGGTCTAGAAAAGAAAGGATTCGCAATGGAAGTCTGTCATGGTGCTTTATGTGAATCTTGCAAGCGGTACATGCGTTTAATTACCACGCAAGTCACCGTATTAGGGGTGTCCGTATTTGGGGGGTTTATAGGGATACTAGGGGCCGCGATGGATGTGCGCGCGCATGGATACAGAGCGTCCTTCTCTGGACGGGGTATCGGACTCGGGTTTGCGGTCCTGGTGACCGGAAGTGTGGTGACGTATGTGGTCAATGTCATAAAATCGCGCGCGGAAAACGAAATACGTCGACTTAAATTCACTATACTGATAAAAGACGTTTGTATTCGTCTTGATGCTATCGAAAACAATATACGTGGTATGGAACTTATGAACATGGAACTGAAAAATCAGCTATTTGAAGTAAACACCAGGTTTAATGTTTTAACGGGTTTTGAATCTGTCATATCGTATTACCTGGATAATTTGAAGGATGAACAATTAACGGAACACCTTACTCTTTATCGACTCATGGAACGCCTAACGGAAGTGTCCAGTAGAAATGACGACGAACCGTGTCATGAGGAAAAGGGCATACAGAAAAAAGATCAGCTGTATGCATGTAAAGAAGCGAAAAAACAGGGGAGAAATTCTTCGCTTGAAACTGTTGGTCAACTTTTATTTCGCTCTTCGCCTTATTTTCGATACCGCCTGACAAACCCCCTAATCAAAGTGACCCGCGTGTTGGACGCGATGTTGGCGATGTGGCTCGTAGGATCCATTTGGCTGGATACCGGTAAGCATTCGTGTCTGGCGCGAGGAGTTGCCGGGATGTTCCTACTAGATCTTTGGGGAAGCCAGCTTAATGTGCTCGTCGAGGCTTCTTGCGAACTGCTTGATTCTGCATTGGGCAGTTAAACAGTAAAGACTGAGATTCTCCGTTGCTCTTCTTTTCACCACAGAAAACTGATGCCATAAGTTTAACAATGTTTTGGTTTTCCAGTACGAAATCCGTGATTCGACGCTGAATGTAATAATAGTTGTGACAAACCTAAATTATCCGGAACAACACGTGCTGAACACTTAAACAGAAAAAGTGCGGAATACTACCGAAATATGAGATACCCCTTTGACGCTTTCTGGCGGGGTATGATGTTACAAACGATATACTGATGCGGTATCTGTCTACCTTTGAGCCGATTCAGAATATAGTAATTATTAAAAGCCTAACGAATAATGATAACAGCGATTGCAGTTTGTTTTTCGACTGTATCGAGTATCCAGTCATTCTTTCAACGCTATATGTTAAACGTAGGATGTATTACACAGTGTTCGAATAACAATTTGAAATAAAAGTGGATGTTATTGTTTGAAGTATGCAAACCATAAAATATTAGCATATTTTGTGATTGTCCTTACCTTTAACGAAATATTTCAACTTCGTGGTTTTTGTACTCTACAGAAACTAAAAATTTGCAATACTGCAGTATACGTCACCGCGGAAACTGGCCCTCCTAGCATTTTAGCCATTTCTGCCATTACGTTTAACATAATCAGTTTTTTATCAACTTATTGTAATGTTAATGTATTCTTTTAGAATAGCTGTCATTTTTAGGTAATATTTGAACGTTTTCAAATTTGATATATCATTTTTAATACGATGTCTGTTTGTGATGTAAATTTGTGATTGCAAGTGTTCAAAAGGAAGAATTATCGGGAAGGCATACGGCCGAACGAGCATACGTCCGATAGAGCATATGTCCGTGTGACTTAAATTCGACAAAAGTGTTGGGTCGTAAAATTCTCAATGAGATTTTAAAAGGCAACATTTTTAATCGTTCTGGGTTAGTTTAGAAAAATATATTTTTATAATTTTATATATTTTACCCAGCGATTTCATCAATAAATTCCTTTTAATAGATGACTTAAAATATGTGTTAAAGGGGAAATGTCTGTGATGAAGGGGATATACCCTTCATTTTTTCCCTTTAAGAAAAGTACAAACATATTAAGTCATTTCTATTTAATTTTAAGACACTATTACACCCAAGTAAAACAGTTATACATAACGAAGCAGACATTAACAGAAACCTTTCGTGATCATGATTTGTTTCACTTAAAGGGACCTTTTCACTTTTTGGCATGTGATGAATTTTGTCAGTAAATGCTTTATATTGATAAATGTAAACATTGGATCTAAAAAGCTCCATTAAAAAAAAACAAGAATACAATTTAAGAAATAAAAAAGTAACCCTCATCTGGGCTGGAACCACTGACCCCTGGAGTTAAAAGTCTAACGCTTAGACCACTCGACCATCCGTGCTCATGCAACCAGTTATGTTTTTTTATACTTTATATAAGCAATCCTCGTAGAGTAAAAAAATATAACGACAACATAACTCTCCAAATTATTCAATCGTTTCACGTTGCAACACTTTATAATTTTCAGGTTTTTCAATCGTTAAAAGATGCATATAATGGATATTTTAGAACATGGTAAATGTTCAGTATTACTGTTTCCTCACAAATATCATAACTGCAACGACAATTTGCGAATCTGAAACATTTTAAAAAATAAATTTTGTCAATTTACAAAAACGTGACAAGAACCGTTTAAAAGTAGAAATCCAATTATTTGCTCACTCGTGTATACACAACTACATGAGCATTAGCGGTACAATAAAGGCAATAAAAGGAAGTTTGGTTGCTGTATTGAAGGTGTCAGAATATCGTCCGTTCTCATGTTGAAGAAAAGGAGCGTTGATTAGGACTAAATTGAAAATTTGTAGGGGCTTTATCGGGTTTTCAATAAATGAGTGTTTAATTTCGAGTCCAGTAAAAGAGACAGAGATTTCAGCCAAACGAAGACACCATTGAGAATGTTTGACTCATAGAAAATATTTTATTGACCCAATATAGTGCGCATAGTGGTGTTTGTTGTTGAAGTGGGTCTGAAGTTGCATTAACTATATACTTTTTAGTTTTTTATAGTCGATGAAGTGAAATAGGCATACAAAACAAACAATGCGCATGACGTTACTATTATTACAGGGACGGCTGTACTTTCAACGCATTAATGACGGGGTATTACGGTTGTATCCATTTTGCGTGTTTTCTGAAAATGTGTGCGGTCATTGCAATACAGACAGCACTATCGTTAGACTTTGACATATGTTTTGTTCATTTGAGTCATATGTTAGAGTATGTCACCCCATATAGGGCTATGGTTAACTAAAGTGACAAAATAGTATATTTTAAAACTTAACATACGAATTATAACTCTTAATAAGGTTGTCTGCACATATCAATAAATGTTCTCGAAGATAGTGATTCAATTAAAAAAAAGCGAACTCACTATTTACATTTCCAGTATCGAAATAATTCATCGTAAAGTGTTATTGGAGTTTTGTATTTATTTCTTATACTGCTTAATTTAATAACATGAACAACAATGCAACATATTGATTGGATTTTTCGCAAACAATCGTTTTCCTGTTCACGATTTCACAATAACTTTCAAGTTTCATCAAATTCAAAATATTGACAATACAAAATTATATTTGCATGCTTTGCGCGCTTGGTATCAGCGGTGCGCTAACACTGCGCTTATTTATCCTATCATCATTCTTTCTTTTGATAAGGATATGTTAATTTTTTGAAATCAAATACCATATTGTACAGTGTATATGTATATATCAAATTTAGGTTTATCAACATATTATGGCTACACTACCAGTTTTGGATCCTGTTATATGCTGCATAACTATAAATACATCGGCGCGTTTGTATTGAATATACAAACACTATCCACCAAATCGTATACTTTTGTTAATTTACACACACTCATGTTAAAGCGCACAAATAGTATTTAAATAAATAATAGTATTCAAAAGTGGAATGAGAGATTGTGAAACTCAAGCAGAGCCACTATATACAAACACATTTCCATTTTAAAATTTCAGCCTTATATAGATTTGTGCACAATTAACACATTTCGAATAAAGGTTTTCTAAATTAAGATGCTCTTCACATAGATAACATGTAGAAAGTTGGAGATGGGCAAAACGGTTAACGATAGATGAAAGAAAATGTTATATGTGTAAAACGTTAGAAGGTGAATTTCACTTTGTTTAAGAGTGTAGAATGTATTCAGAATTAAAATCTCAGTATATACCATTTTATTACAGAGACCGACCCGACATAATCGTTTCAAATTCACTGTCAAAACTGTATTTGAATGTCTTTTATCAATTGTCATTATTATCTTTTCAATGAAGGCTATATTACAGTATCGTGCCTATTCATAAATGTATTTAACAACAATATTGCTGTAACGTAGTTTATAAACCGTAATGAATTGAATTACAGCGATAACATCAGATTAAACAGCTGTACACACATTTGCTTTTTTTTTAATTTCGCATATCAAATGACGTTTGGGCCATAGATATATCTAGACGAGTTAAATAAAATATGGTATGAAATGACAACGAGTGTCAGAACTTTTTATCCCATGCTTTTAAATGAGCAAATTAAATAAATATTTACGCAAACATAATGACATAGAGGATATTTGTTGGATCCGGTGGATTATCGATTTTAATTCACGAGTGATCATAGAAAATAATATTTTCACGAGCGGCGCAGCCACGAGTGAAAATATAATTTCTATGATCACGAGTGAATTAAAATCGATAATCCACCGAATCCAACAAATTTTCTTTTTATTTAATGCATTTTCAGAGTTTATATACATTGTTTAAAGTAACATTACTACTCAAAATCAATGAAAATTTCGTACAATATTTCGTAAAATAAAGCTTAACAATTAAAAATCATTGTTCCTTATGGCAAGTGCCGAAATTTCAACGCCAGATGTGGTCTGGTAAAATAGATGCTTGTGGATACAAAATGCTAGTTTTTATTATGGTTTGTATATGGTACCATTTTAGTGTTCATGTGTCGTATGAATAGATGTATTCGCAGGGAATTAACATGGAATTTATTGTGTCCACAAATAAATAAAAACGAGCATTTTGTATCTACACAAATCTATGTAGTCATACCACATCTAGCGTTGAAATTGTGGCTATTGCTATAAGGAACACTGATTGTTTAAGTGTTAACTTTATTTTACGAAATACTCGAAATTTTCGTTGATTTTGAGCGTTATAGAGACTTTAAGAGTTTAGCTAAAGAATTTTGCTGGGATAATGACGTCATTTCGTCAAAAAATGACGTCATTTCACAGTAAACAATGAAAATTATCGATAATTCTCACTGATAATTTCTACTGTTTGAAACAGTGAAATTATCAGTTTTAATTCACTGATATTTCTCTATAAACCACCGGAAAGCATTAAATAAAAATCCCGAATGTTGTTTACATTTCATGACGTCATTTGACGTTGTAACGTCATTTCAGTAGAATAACAAAATGCAATTGGTCAAACGAACGAAAACTAAGCCAATGAAAACGCTTAAAAAGTATATTACACATGTGTGAGATAAAAATATTCGTAATGGTTATATTATATGGGAAACAGGTTTTGGTATGTGATTTAGAGGATATTTGGTGGATTGGGTGGAATGTCGATTTTAATTCACGAGTGATCATAGAAAATCATATTTTCACGAGTGGCGCAGCCACGAGTGAAAATATATTTTTCTATGATCACGAGTGAATTAAAATCGATACTCCACCCAATCCAACAAATTTTCTTTTTATTTTATGCTCACAAATTAATATTTTTTTACGTTTACCAATCCGTTCAAACCAATTTCCCTTTGGGCGCCCCAAAATATCATTACCGCTTTTACAATAAGCGTTGCAAATAGTTCACAAGAAAACAAACGTTAAACAATAACTTTTTTGTATTTACAATGCAACACATATCAAGTGAAAAGAAAAAAAACACCGATAACATCATTTAAAAAATAAATAATCATATTATGACACAATTTGTTTATGTCATGTTGTCGTATAAATATGCGGAGTCTATTTATAGCGTTAATAACGTTAACAGTGTGTACATATATGTTCAAGGGACGTTACTCCGTATGTTGACATAAATATTCATCGAAGAGTTCTCACTCTTGGTGGAAGAATGCGTGGGGTAAAAAAAAAAGTGCCGGTAATCGATAATTTTCACTGATAATTTTCTATGGCACGCCTGAACCACAAAAAAGAGAAAAACTAAGTTTAAGTAACTTAAACTTAGTTTTTCACTACTTAAACTCAATTTAAGTAACTTAATTCGAATTAACGCTACTAAATGCATTAAGTAGTTAAGAAGAGTTATTTTCTATTTATGGCACGCCTGAACCACAAAAATGAGAAAAACTAAGTTTAAGTTACTTAAACTAGGTTTTTCTCTACTTAAATTCAATTAAAGTTACTTAATTCGAATTAACGCTGCTTAAAATGAATTTAAGTAGTTTTTGTGGTTCCCGCGGCGTTAACGCTAATTAAAACACCGAAAATGCATTAACGGTGCTTAATGGTAATTTTCTTACTTAAGTTGAATTAATTCAACTTAACAAGGATTTTCTCTATCAATTGTACTATTTTCAATTAAGTTGCGTTAAAATAGGTTTTTCTACTTAAAATATGTTTTTAGTTACACGAATTCAAGTTTAGTAAGGAATTTTACTTAAGTTGTAAAGTCGAATTGTTTTGATTGGTCAGTTAATGATCCGGAAGACCTAAGCACATGGCAATCTTTTTCTTCCGACCTCGGGCATGAATTTATTAACAAACCTGACAACCAATCAAAACGCTTGTTTCATATGCTTATTTTCGGACGCGAGTTTTGACTTAACGATAATTAATAATTCAACTTAAGTAAAAATTTTATTACTTAAGTAATAATTAAATACAATTAACGATGCGAAAGCACTTTAATTAATTTTAAGCAGCGTTAAATGCAATTTAAGTAACTTAACGGTAATAAAAATCAATTTTTGTTGTTCGGGCGCACTTAACGAGTTAAACTAAGTTTTTCTCTGCTTAATTCATTTTTCTCACATAAATAGAAAATAACTCTTCTTAACTACTTAATGCATTTAGTAGCGTTAATTCGAATTAAGTTACTTAAATTGAGTTTAAGTAGTGAAAAACTAAGTTTAAGTTACTTAAACTTAGTTTTTCTCTTTTTTGTGGTTCAGGCGTGCCATAACGCTGCTTAAAATTAATTTAAGTGCTTTCGCATCGTTAATTGTATTTAATTATTACTTAAGTAATAAAATTTTTACTTAAGTTGAATTATTAATTATCGTTAAGTCAAAACTCGCGTCCGAAAATAAGCATATGAAACAAGCGTTTTGATTGGTTGTCAGGTTTGTTAATAAATTCATGCCCGAGGTCGGAAGAAAAAGATTGCCATGTGGTACGAGCAAAAAATACAGATATTATAAATTTGGATTAGAATCTTAAGTCAGCTAAAATTTGTTTTAGTCTGGAATAACATTCAAAACACCCTTTCATCATCAAATTTTGCTGACAGTCAGTAACTATGCAATAAACATCAAAAACGATCCGCCCGTCTATATATTTCCGGGTCATATCGCATTTACCTGTAGTAATAACTTGTCTTGTATACGAGTAGTCATACCAGCTTGTATGTAGAAACTGGGACTATATTATATGTCCCAGGTAGAAATTAAAGATTATATCGTGTCACCGAATCCAACTTAATTATATTCTATACATGTAAATTTTGGCTTTGATTTTAGTATTTAAATGGAAAAAAACAGTCTCCAGTATCTCAGTATTGGCAGTGAACTTATAAGTAAACAATCCCAAAAAGTACACATATCAGAAATTACCCAGGTGATATTTTAAGTCTGAGTGCACTATTGTCTTTTCTGATTGGCTTAGGTCTTCCGGATCATTAACTGACCAATCAAAACAATTCGACTTTACAACTTAAGTAAAATTCCTTACTAAACTTGAATTCGTGTAACTAAAAACATATTTTAAGTAGAAAAACCTATTTTAACGCAACTTAATTGAAAATAGTACAATTGATAGAGAAAATCCTTGTTAAGTTGAATTAATTCAACTTAAGTAAGAAAATTACCATTAAGCACCGTTAATGCATTTTCGGTGTTTTAATTAGCGTTAACGCCGCGGGAACCACAAAAACTACTTAAATTCATTTTAAGCAGCGTTAATTCGAATTAAGTAACTTAAATTGAATTTAAGTAGAGAAAAACCTAGTTTAAGTAACTTAAACTTAGTTTTTCTCATTTTTGTGGTTCAGGCGTGCCATAGTTTTAACAGTGAAATTATCAGTTTTAATTCACTGATATTTCTCTATAAACCACCGGAAAGCATAAAATAAACATTTTTATATTGTAGGTGGTTTGCATATGTTTTATAAAATTATTGTCAATCAATATCAAACGTCTAACAATAGAATAAGCATTAGCCCTTCATGCTTATGCTATTGTAACATGAGTTAGCTATACTTGATATGTATTTTTTTCGTACCCATTTTTTAAGTACCCAATTTTTTGTTCGTACCAATGTTTTGTTCGTACCCAAATTTTTTCGTACCCAAATTTTTTTTCGTACCTAAATTTCTTTTCGTATCCAAATTTTATTTCTTACCCAAATTTTGTTTGCATAATTTTTTCGTACCCAAATTTTGTTTCGTACCCGTTTTTTTTCTTACCTAAATTTGTTGGCGTACCCAAGTTTTTTTCCGTACCCAAATTTTTTTTCATATCTAATTTTTTTCGTACCCCACATTCTTTCGCACCGAATATTTTTTCGTACCCAAATTTTGTTTCTTACGCAAATTCTTTTTCGTACCCACATTTTTTTTGTTGCATAATTTTTTTCGTACCCAAAATTTTCGTACCCAATTTTTTTTCGTACCCAAAATTTTGTTGTAACATAACTTCTTCATTTATTCACCAATTGACTTCAAATTAATACTGAACACCTCTTATCACAACACGGTATATCTCGACCATCCATGTCCACATTACCTACCCCAGGGCCCCACCAACATAGGCCTTGCCCACCCAAAATTGCCTTTTAATATTACATCTATGCGGCGTGGGGATACGCGTCGGCCTCTGCCGCGCCAATTCAAGTATTACTATTACTATCATGTATTGTTTAATAACTCTCAAACATTTACATACTTTAATGTATACAAGTGTCATAAGCATGTGCCTCATGGAATGAATTGTGTTATTTGGTTAATAGAAAGTATTACTATTATTATAATACTTGTTCATATTGAAGCCTATCATATGTAAAATGCAATACATTCGATATGTTGTTTTATCTAATTAGCTTTATCACTATGTGACTTTATTACACATATTTAATGGGGTTCACCTTTGACATTTGTAGTGATAAATATGCCATCTAAAACCCTATCTGATAGTATATTTTGAACTTTTCGATTATTTATTGCAGCCGGGCGGACATGCGGACGGATAAATTGACAAATGGGTTGGCAGAAAAACAAAACCGAATGGGTATATCAATATTAGTTATAATAACTTTTGTAATTGTTTATTTATTACATTATTCGATTATGCTTTATTTTAGTTACAGTTGTCTGACCTTCGACCTCTGATAAACAATAACACAGTAGTGCACGGTCTTCACATTTGACTTGGTTGTTTTGTTAGCGCATTGGTTGGTAGACGCGCTTCTCACATAGGCACGTGAGCTTGGTTGGTAGCCAATATACCCGACTGGTTGGGTTTTCTCCGCGTACTCCGCCTTCCACCACAGCACAAGGCCCCACTGATATATCTAAATTGCAGCTATAATTTAAAGGGGCCTTTTCACAGATTTTGGCATTTTTTTTAACTTATTCATTAAATGCTTTATATTGATAAATGTAAACATTGGATCATAAAAGCTCCAGTAAAACATCAAGAAAAAAATATAAAAAGGAAAAGAACATTGCCCGGAGCTGGTTTCGAACCAGTGACCCCTGGAGTCCTGCCAGAGTCCTGAAGTAAAAACGCTTTAGCCTACTGAGCTATTCCGCCGAGTATACATACGTGACGTATTTTATACCTTATATAAGCAATCTTCGTAGTTTCACAAAATTTAACGACAAAAACAGAGCTCTCCAAATTATTCAATCGTTTCGCGTTGCAACGCTTTATAATTTTTAGGTTTTAAAATCGTCAAAAGATGCATATAATGGCTATATTAGAGCATGGTTAATGTTCAGTATTACTGTTTCCTCACAAATATCATAACTAAAACGAAAACTTACGAATCTGAAACAACTTTTTTCAATTTTGTCAATTTACCAAAGCGTGAAAAGATCCCTTTAACATGTGTCCCATCTATCGCCAGTCTAGTATGTCATTTAGGCAGGAGTGTCGAGACAAACTCCGGGACCTCATATGATGCAGCTCCAAACGCGGACGGAGCTCATGAACTTCGAAACTAACAAATACACATTTGGATATCCGGTAAGCGCAGTGGTAAGTGCATGCCTGCGATTTTTGTTTGTGGGGTTCCTCTGGATACTCCGGTTACATCAATTGCTGAGTGTAAGTGTATAACGTTACAATATAGTTTTAAGTACCTTTTGATTGTCCGACGTGATGCGGACTTACGGAAAACGAACGGACAGGCAACAAGACGGCGTAGGACATGGGTAGGGAACTAGAACACTCTAATCGGATATGTTTATTTCAATATCGATAACATATTCAGACCGTTTATGAGCTACGAATAGATGTATCGAAAAACAACAACAGCTAAACAAAACACTGTGTATAAAATTGAAAACATAAATTGATCTGCTGGCGATTCGAACGTGTGACCTTCTTACCTATACGTAGAATTTACCACTAGATCGCAACATTGAATATGGCTCTAGTTTGGTTCATTCTTCTACAACAATTAACACTAAACGTAAGCGAACCCGAAGTAAATGACATGCGTACAAATTCCAATATCTGATTATGGAAAGTTTGACGAATTATAATTACCCTTCCTTATACTTTGTAATTCTTTGGTTATTTATCCCTTTGTATATGTTTTGTTTACAAATCAGTCACTCAATTGACCCGTTAAATTGCTTGTTTTACATTTTGATGTGCTAACCGTATTATTTTCGAAAATCGATTACGATCATGAAAATCGTGAATATTGTTTGAACGTAAATTCACAAGACAATAATGGTTTTGTGCATGAAACTCGTAAATAAAAGTTACAAATGGGTAAATTGTGTGAAGCGATTGTCTGTTTTAAGTTAAATGGAATGTAAAATTCATTGTCTGGATCGTGGATATTGCTATGGTAGGTAAGTTTTTAATTCTTCATTTCATTTTATTCATGGCAAATACTCATTTTAAGTGGCTGTTTTAAAGCTCATAAAACTAAGAATAAAACACAAAAAATTGACGTTTAAGGCTAAAATTCGAAGTACACTATAGTTAGATTGTGCATAATCCATATTTAATACGGCGACAACCGATAGTTATGACTAACAGATTTTACATGGAGTAATCAACGAAGGTTTGACCCTTTTACTTCGATCAACGTTAGCGATGTCATCTAGCAGTATATGAACTGTACATTATAGTATATTAAGTTTTCATGTGATTATTTATCTGACATATATGCGGTGTTAATAGCGTAATTTCACACAGGCAAATAAAAAACAACAACATATTCATATGTTTTGAATGCTGGAAACGATTTCACATTCTTCAGTTGTAGTTCCCGCTGGTCAACTACACATCTTCATTACTAAATCACGACATACTTCAATTGCAGTTTCAACCTACCTCTCTCATACACCATGCTTATTTTTAAGGAACTTATCAAATTCTAAGCAGACATCAACTTCGGACTCTTTCCCCTGTAGACGAACATAATCGTACATAGTCGTTTTCTCGTTCGATTGACGACATGGTATTCACAAACAAAACCTTCACATAAATGAAACTAAATCACTTTAGTCCTTGTAGATGCATATTATCGCACATTGTCGTTTTATCGCTCGACTGTCGTCATCGTTTTTAATTTAAAGACTTCAACATTAATTTGACTATATAGCTATAAGATTCACTCATAACTTACACAGTTGTTATATACAATCAAATATTCAGCCACTATTTACACCATAACTGTCACATTTTATCTTGTCAAAACGGACATTTTATGCATTACGCTATATAGCCCGCGCACACATATCATTCTTACCCCGTCCGTTGCCACTTCGGTTATTGCTTTTTGTACTCATCCCCTCACAGCCGTCATAATTCCTATAACACTAATATCCATAAAAAACTTTAATTAGATCTTTACCAATATTATACCGTTATCATTTACCTAATGATTATACAATCTTACACCTGCACAACTTTCATGGTTACAAGTAACCCCAACCCAGTCACCACATTCAAATTTACCCATATGAGGCGCGTTCTGAGAAAAAATAAAGTGTCGTCCCAGATAAGCCTGTGCAATCCGCACAGGCTAATTAGGGACGACACTTTCCGCCTTTACAATATTTTTGGTTAGAAGGGACTTCCTTTAAACGAAAAAATACCATACAAGCGAAAAGTGTCGTCCCTGATTAGCCTGTGCGGACTGCACAGGCTTATCTGGGACGACACTTTATTTTTTCTCAGAACGCGCCTCTGGGACGACACTTAACGCACATGCATTAAGCCCAGTTTTCTCAAAACAAGGCTCACATAATTTCTTCCGCTTCACTACTATAACTAGAAATGGCGCGGCAGAGGCCGACGCGTATCCCCACGCCGAATGTTTGACCTAGGTGTGCCCCAGGGTTGGTAATGGGGCCATGCATAGCTGAGATTGACCGTATTGTCATAAGAGAAGTTCATCATCAATTAGAAGTGAATTGGTGTAGAAATGAAGAAATTATAGTAAAAGGCAATTTTGGGTGGGTGTGGTCTATGTGGGCGGGGCCCCAGGGTTGGTAATTGTGCCATGCATAGTTGAGATTGACCGTATTGTCATAAGAGAGGTTCAGTATCAATTTGAAGTGAATCGGTGTAGAAATGAAGAAATTATAGTAAAAGGCAATTTTTGGTGGGTGTGGTCTATGTGGGCGGGGCGCCCCAGGGTTGGTAATGGGGCCATGCATAGTTGAGATTGACTGTATTGTCATAAGAGAAGTTCAATATCAATTTGAAGTGAATCGGTGTAGAAATGAAGAAATTATAGTAAAGGCAATTTTGGGTGGGTGTGGTCTATGTGGGCGGGGCCCCAGGGTTGGTTATGGGGCCATGCATAGTTGAGATTGACCCTAATGTCATAAGAGAAGTTCAGTATCAATTTGAAGTGAATCCGTGTAGAAATGAAAAAAATATAGTAAATGGAATTTTTTGGTGGGTGTGGCCTATGTGGGCGGGTGCCCCAGGGTTGGGATTGGGGCCATGCATAGTTGAGATTGACCCTAATGTCATAACAAAAGTTCAGTATCAATTTGAAGTGAATCCGTGTAGAAATGAAAAAAATATAGTAAATGGAAATTTTTGGTGGGTGTGGCCTATGTGGGCGGGGCGCCCCAGGGTTGGGAATGGGGCCATGCATGGTTGAGATTGACCGTATTGTCATAAGAGAGGTCCAGTATCAATTTGAAGTGAATCGGTGTAGAAATAAAGAAGTAAATGTAAAATAACCTAAAAAAATGAGTGATAATTTCTGACGCGGCCCCACCCCAACCGCTATAACTTTTGACCCAGGGGTCAGATCAAAATTCCAAATAGTGCAGGGTCGCACATATGCTCATAGCTACCATGTGTGTAAGTTTCAAGGTTCTAGTGCTTTTAGTGTAGGAGGAGATAGTGGCCAGGACGGACGGACAGACAGACAGACAGACAGACGGACGGACGGCGGAGATAACCACAATATCCCCACCTTTTTTTCAAAAAGCGTGGGGATAATAATCGCTATTTCAATCCCTTCACTACGTACAAGGTGCTGTCTCATATTTCAATCCCTTCACTACGTACAAGGTGCTGTCTCAATCGGTATACTTACCCTGCGCAACACACGCTAGCTTATGTTTATACACAAACTTACTTTAATACTATGTGTCATCACGTGAAACACATATGCTCCAATTACGTTTATTATTGTTGTGGCAACAAAATAAATAATAATTGAAATAGACACACACCGTCCGATTTCAGGTTAAAGAAGTTTATATACATTTTCACTACATACCAACTTACTGAATATTAACTTTTTGACACGCCTACAACTTGAATATAATTACTATTCTGTCAACGAACATCATGCAAATCAGACTTTTAGAAAAATTTCGGTTCGGACATTGCACTGTAATCCACGTATAACCTGTTCATGTGTGTTTCACTTAAACCCATTTACAACTGACGTCATCTACTACACACACACATTCATTTGCACCTAACATAATTTGTCATGAGTTTCCACACATGTGTATCTAAATGAAAATAATTTACAAACCATTGCAACGTACAGAGTTGGCATTAAACAACCAGACATGTTCAACTTACATCACGGGAATACCATTTCCACCGATTCAAAACAATTATCATGGGCACCATAAATCTACCGATGGACAACTTACAGGATTGACGTCCCACTTTCTCTAATTTACAACTCTCATTAAGTCAATCACACTTCCACCTATAGAAAACATTTTCAACTTTCATTACGGATATCACACTTGGATTCTTTTACAACTAACAGCACGGACGTCAAACGTTAATCCGTTTACAACTTCCATTACGGACGTCCCACGTTCATCCTTACATTACGGGTATCTCACTTTCATCCGTTTACAACTTACGTAGTTGGCATTACACATCCGCTAATTGTTTACTTACAACATCGCCTGTTTCCCCATTTTAAACTAATCATTAGCATCATTATTCCATCTACTAACAACTTACAACTTACATCTTGCACATCAAAATGTTACTCATTTTTAACTTCACGTACATTTAGCATCTATTCACCAATGACTCAATTCATCAAAGCGATAGAACTTAACATTTACTTTTTACAACACCTATCAAGGACATATCACGTCAAACCATTCAATTAAAATCAAAGCCATCACGCTTTCAAAAACATATTCATAACACATGGGACTGGAACGGTGTAGGGATGGTAAAAAATCAAATCTGGTGTAATGAAAAGGCATTTTAAATAAAAAAAACTTGCCTTAGTGCATTTGTTGCTAACTTATTTGGACGGCAGATATAAATCACACTGTGCTGCTACTTTTTAACTACAGTTGCCACCAGTGTCTGATACTTTGTTCATTTAATTTAAGTTATTTTACACAAGTTTGATTTTCGGCTACTTTTTGGCTACAGATCCGCTAGCGGCTGACAATTTGTTCTTTTAACATAGGTTATTGTACCAAAGTTTTGTTTTCGGCTACTTGTTGGCTACAGTTTCCGCTAGCGGCTGACAATTTGCCAAATAAATGGAAATATTTCACCTTGTTCTGTTTCTGGCTACCTTTTGGCTACAGAAGCCGCTATCGGCTATGGTAGCCAGTACCGGCTATAGGTTTTGGCTACTCAGCCGCAACCTAGCCGCTACTGACTGATTTTCGCTACCTCCAGGATACCCATTGCGGCTACCTATTTAGGTAGCGGCTAGGTAGCCGCTACTTAGCGGCTAGTCAGTCGCTACCTTTTCATTTCTGTAAGGGATACCGCTTTAAATTACAACTGGATTTTGTTGAGCCCTTTTTGCATTTAATAAAGTTTCAATATATTCAGGCTCATTTTGTTGTACTTAAAATCCATTATTATTATTCTAGTGAACTTGTTAGATTTATAAGACTTACGAAATATCAATAGTCAATTTAATTCTTTGTGTTCGCATTGTAATACCCCGTTAATAGTCGTGAGGCATTGTTTTCATTGTACTCAAGCGACAGATTACGATCTAAGCACTTTAAGTCATGTTTATATAATAATTTTAGTCACAGGGTGCATTACATGGCTCATTTTTGTCAGTAAACATTTTATTTTTAAAAGGTAAACTTCAATTTCGGCATTATGCTTTCTGTCTTGCTAAGGATCAGTAAAACACTTTTGCCTAAAATTGCACCATCCCATCAACAGTGTTCGTTTTGCGCATTCGGTTGTCCAAGAGTTTGGGTCGATCCTTACATTTTTGTTGGTCGTTAGCGTTTGATTTACCAAGGGTTTTGGCCGTTCTACCATTATATTGGTCGACTGTGAGCTTTTAATAGATGGCTGGCCAGATTTTCTCATCAGAGTTAGTCTGTATTTTGCCATCTTGAAAGCGACTACAGTAAGTCACAGTTTGAAGTAAATCTAGTTCTTGAATTGACAGTAAAGAAATGAAACTTATATCTAGTATTATTAATAATACCCGGTTACTTATTTATTTTCGCTGAACATTGTAATGTGAAATTCTGATGATGCTAATACGGAGTCACAAGTAATACTACTTATTGAACGCCAATAAATACATCAACTATAAGCCCTTCTTTTGCTGACTTTTAATGATTACACTCTACCAAGAAATAAGACAATGTTTATCCTAAAATGCAAAACACCGAAGTATTATTTAATAAAAGGAAACTGGGTTTTACTAAATATTGTCTATTTTCTGTCAGCCATCAAACCATGTCAACTGCATTGCCATAACACGGTGAAACTCAACAACTTTGTCACGTAAACGCATGTCAACTTCATTGCAATAACGTGGTGAAAATCAACAACTTTGTCACGTAAACGCATGTCAACTTCATTGCCATAACACGGTGAAACTCAACAACTTTGTAACGTAAACGCATGACAACTTCATTGCCATAACACGGTAAAACTCAACAACTTTGTCACGTAAACGCATGTCAACTTCATTACCATAACACTGTGAAACTCAACAACTTTGTCACGTAAACGCATGTCAACTTCATTGCCATAACACGGTAAAACTCAACAACTATGTCACGTAAACGCATGTCAACTTCATTGCCATAACACGGTGAAACTCAACAACTTTGTCACGTAAACGCATGTCAAATTCATTGCAATATCACGGTGAAACTCAACAACTTTGTCACGTAAACGCATGTCAACTTCATTGTCATAACACAGTGAAACTAAACAACTTTGTCACGTAAACGCATGTCAACTTCATTGCCATAACATAGTGAAACTCAAAAACTTTGTCATGTAAACGCATGTCAACTTCATTGCCATAACACGGTGAAACTCAACAACTTTGTCACGTAAATGCACGCCAACTTCTTGCCATAACACGGTAGAACTCAACAGCTTTGTCATGTAAACGCATGTCAACTTCATTGCCATAACACGGTGAAACTCAACAACTTTGTCATGTAAAACGCATGTCAACTTCATTGCCATAACACGGTGAAACTCAACAACTTTGTCATGTTAACGCATGTCAACTTCATTGCCATAACACGGTGAAACTCAACAACTTTGTCATGTAAAACGCATGTCATTTTCATTGCCATAACACGGTAGAACTCAACAACTTTGTCACGTAAATGCATGTCAACTTCATTGCCATAACACGGTGAAACTCAACAACTTTGTCATGTAAAACGCATGTCATTTGTATTGCCATAACACGGTGAAACTCAACAACTTTGTCATGTAAAACGCATGTCATTTGTATTGCCATAACACGGTGAAACTCAACAACTTTGTCATGTAAAACGCATGTCATTTTCATTGCCATAACACGGTAGAACTCAACAACTTTGTCATGTAAAACACATGTCAACTTCATTGCCATAACACGGTATAACTCAACAACTTTGTCATGTAAAACACATGTCAACTTCATTGCCATAACACGGTGAAACTCAACAACTTTGTCATGTAAACGCAGCTAATGAGTTTCTCTATCATAAACATCTTTTTGCATAAAGCTTGAACAATCGCACGTTGGTGAAAAACAACAAATGTGTCATTATCTTAGAAGGTACATAAACATAGCTTTATATAAAAAAAAATCAACCGTGAATGATAAAACATTCTAATATATGAATCTAACATGCTACTGAAGTGTTAGATATTTATATTATCTCCACAACTTGTTTACATTTCTAAATTTGTTTACAGAAACAGTCACATTAAGTCACGTGATTACATTTTGTGAAAAGACTTTCGTTTCATGAGCTGCCAAAATCGCGTAATCAAATGAGACTTCTCTTACTACAATTTCTTTACGTATGAAGTAAAGTATGGATGCTTCCAGTTGAAATGTCAAATCATTTTTGAAAAATAAGTTGACTTCATTAATAGGCTGAAAACTCCATGTACGAACTGTGTAAGTAAGCTGATAATGATCGGTTTATTTATTGATTGCATACATGTAACTATCCACGTTTGCTATTAAACACTTGCTTACAATGTGATTTCAAGAAATCACCGATTTGAGACTCCTCGAAATACTAAACGACTTAGACACTTATGTGCTTTTTACGTTGTCAAAAGAATGATTTTCAATGATTGAAGCATAAAAAGTTGTTATTTTATATATTTAAAGTAATTTCTTAGCTACGTGTACATGCCAGAGTTGTTGAGTTGCATAAATGAATGGCAGCAATATAGAATATTGATTGATGGCTGTAAGATAATATAAATTTTTTAATTGAAACCCTTGCTACTATTATTATATATCACATTGGTTTCAGCATTTAAGGTCAAAACACAATATTTTATATTATCACTACATCGTCCCAGCCCCATGTAACATTAAACTTATATATCGTGTTTAAATTTGATCCCTTTACAACCTACAATTCGTTCACCATATCTTAACCTACCAAATTAAATATACCGGCAGTAACCCATATATGGTGTTTGCGTTTACAAATGAATGTTTTATACTATGCAATATGGCAGATAATTAGCAACTTTTTATTATTTCATTGTATTAAAACAATAACCAAGAAATTGAAAGATACGTTTATGGACAAACAACCTTTGTGTTCAGGTAAGAACTTTTATCATGCTTTCCTTGTTTCAATAATTCGCAAATATTGAAAACCGCTTTGCGAGTAAAACGAACCTAACGATTTCCACGTGTCTACATTGTGTCTACTGTTCGAGTTTCCGAGGTTTACCGTAGTTTTGCTTCGGCTGTTTGTCGCGCTGGTAGCTGAGTGATTGGGATTGTGTGCCTGGAATTTATGCGTGCAAGACACTTTGAGTATTAGTCTAGCGAACCTCAGGTTGGTTGTTTATTTGCCAAAAATAGATGGGCATTATTTGGTTGTTATTGATTTCCGTTTTCCGTTGAGTTTAGTTGATTATCGTTTAGTTTGTTGTTGCTGTATTACTGCAGCAGATAACCTTGACCATTTTTTGTTCGTCTGCAAGCATGTTCACAATTTAGAAATGTTACGTACATGAATCGTCGTTCAATGATCATGACTACACATTTCATAACTACTTTACTTTCATATTTTTATGCCCTCGAAGGAGGTCATTTAGTGATCGCATTGTCCGTCTGTCTTTCAGTTACACTTTTGCGTTTAGGTTTCGAAAATGTTCATAACGTCACTTCAGATGTAACCTTCATATTTGGTATGCATGTGTATATGGACAAGGCCTTTCCATACGCACACAATTTTTGATCCCTTTGATCCCTTTGACATTGACCTAGAATTTAGGGTCCGCGTTAAGGTTTTGAAATCTGCGTTTAGGTTTCGAAAAAGCGTTTTTTTCGGGGGCATATGCCTTCCGATGGAGGCAGCTCTTGCTGTTTTATCAGACACAGTCCACCCGTTTGCCATTGAAACATATGAAATTACTTGGTCTCAGATCATATATGCAAGTTCATGTACTAAATTCTTTTTTTATTAAATGGACTTAATCATTGAAAATTAAGAAAACGAAATCAAGTGCTTATGTACATAGGTGCGTTCGTGTATGTACACGTATAGGGTGCGTTCATGTGAATAAATAAGTGCATGCGTCCGTGCGTCTCTGTGCATTTTAGTGTTTTAGGGCGCGTAGGTTTATTTTCACATCTTCGACATTTAAACACATGAAGTGCTTGCACTTACAGTTCACATTCAAGTACGTTATTTATACATGTGGTCGGACTCAAACATACTTATAATGTGGTTATTACAAGTTTTATATCTCCCAACGTTTCTGTGGAGCATTATTCAGGTGTATATGCTATTTTCAACAGCATGTTTTTATTAAAACAATTTCGTGACAGTTTAAATATATTTGCCTGAGTAAAACAATAACCGTATTTCAGGACAAGAATAACTTTAATACTATTACTACAATTGTGAATTAGTACCTGCGAAATATCTGAGCTTGTGAGCAAGTAAAACTAACACCCGTGTGAATATGAATCAAATTGTCGTCAACTGTAAACCAATACGTTTTCTAATGTGCTAACACGCATGTTTTTTTCCGCATATTTATCATTTTTACTTTTTAAGTTAACCGGGTTTCGACTCATCATGCAGATTCCTTGAAATTGTGTATACAACTATGTTCAGCTATTAAAGTATGCAAGTACCACTCATTTACATCATCATGTTATACAACAACTGATGACTTTCCGATGCTGCCTTCCAACATCAATTTGAACCGCTGCCAAAGATACCGTGTGCTCCATTTGTTAGAAAAATAAGTAATATATGAACGCTATTGGCGCAATGCAGCATGTTTTCTTCTCTTGATTGTATTCGATCAATGATCGGATCGTGCGAACCTATCTGGCGGGTCTTATCAGTCGATATATCGCACGTGAAAGACCAGGTGTGGGCTGGAGATTTCAACTCATGTATTTGTGAAAGAAATGTGTTGTTATACACATATACAATGATTTGCCGTCGTGCGATACATCTACAATCGGGTTTCATTTTATATAAGGGTAGTTCTCCAAACGACGGTAATGCTCAAAGCAGCAATTCCAAGATAATAAACCCTGTTAATCTATTGGTCTGTACATCATTTATTAATGAGAACTAAATGATCGTTCTAAATGGCTATTTGTTATTAATGGTACATATTATTATATGAAAGATTTGCTAGCGTGTAATAAGTATAGCGTAAAATAGGCAATGAAATGGTGGTGGTGATGGTTATTATGATTACACTGATGCTGATAATGGTGTCGATGATGCTGATTAAAGAGATGGTGATGATGATATTGATAATGATGCCTTTTTCTAATGATGAATAGGATACTGATACATTAGATATTTGCAAAGATGAAAAATATTATGATAGTGATGATGTGTGTGTGTGTGTGGGTGGATGATGCTGCTGTTGTTGCTGATAATGAATATGCTTCTGCTGTTGAAGGTGGTGGCGGTGGTTGCGATGATGATGCTGATGATAATGATGATGTTGTTGTTGATGATGATGATGATGATGATGATGATGGTGGTGGTGATGGTGATGGTGATGGTGATGGTGATGATGATGATGATGATGATGATGATAATGATGATGATGATGATGAGGAGGAGGAGGAGGAGGAGGAGGAGGAGGTAGATGATGATGATGATGATGATGATGATCATAATAATGTTAAAGAGAACGATGATGATGGGAAATGATGGGGACGATTTTGACCAGGCTAGACTTATGAAAACTTCTTGTCAATAGATCCCCGACTGTAGAATTCTCTTCAGGAATGTATACCAATATGATTATATATGACGTCTGGGTTACCTTGAACAATTCTGCCTCTAAATTTTAGACAGTTTGATACCTATATAAATGCGGGGGAGGAATATTTGAAGGTAACCCAGACGTCATGTTAGTGTTAATGATTATTTTCTGAAAACGCTTGTAATTAAATGGAACGGTTTAGCGTGATGGTTTAACGTTTTATAGAAAACAAAATATATTTGTCAACGGGTCGGACTGGTAAGCTCAGTTGATAGAGCACTGGACTGCAAATCAAAGGATCGCGGACTCTATCCCCAAAGTGTGATAATGAAATCATTTCTACGGCATTTATTATTATTAATTTATCCATACTAAAAAACGTTTGGAAAGATAAATATTAAATATAAACGAACAAACAAAGCTAAATGCCAATTAAATTATGTGCGTTATAATTAAAGTCTTTTAGACACTAAGACACATAACTTCAATGGTACTTACATTTGCATTTGTTTAGATATAAATGGTGTTAAACAATTGCCTCAAATGAGTCAATGATTATGCTGTTGAATCTCAACATCGCATTTGATGATATATATAAGTGTATGCAGTTGAACATGATATAACGTTTACATTTAGACATTTTCCGATTCAACGTAGTTGTGTTACGAAATACTCGCGTTAGTTTCTTTTACATACATCTTTTCATATCAACAATACATTTGCTACACATACAGTGTTTGCATCAATTTATCTAGTCCATATGTGCATTACATTATCTGGTATTCGTAATCTTGTAATCAACCTCTCATGCATGCACGCAATGTTCACTCATTCACGCATGCACCGTGCACGTTCCATTCCATACCCTCCAGAAAACAGCTGATCATAGATAGATGCACTTAATTAATTTGCTTTCGTTCTTCCATATCAGCATCTTAAAACATGTAAAATGATAAAATATATTATATATTATATTAATCATTAGATGGACTAGATAAATCAGTATATATAGGAAAAATCATTTAGTGCATAATTAAAATTGCAAAAAGCACACTTGTTTATGTATTCAATAGTACTAGGAAGTCTTGAGATATGGACATTTTGTTTGAACTTGCAAAAGAACAACATTTAGTTAACTTGAATGCGTAGTTAATTTGCCAGATACACGTGCATAAAGATTATTATACACACAACGAAGAACTTATAAAAGGATCTTATGATAAAAACGAAAGATAAAAATGTATGTTTATCTTGTAATTGTCATTAATGTTGTACTAAGTATGTTACCTATACTGACCTAACATCCAAGAGACGTTTAGCAAATCGGTTTGAAGAATTTAAACAAGAACTAAATTATCTTTTCTTTCGTGTCTTATTATGTCTATGTTAAAATTTAATCAAATCTCGATTTACTTCAATGATTTCAAGCGTCATATTAATATAAATGCATTACATATATTGTGTTTCTTTACACGTGGTGTGTAAAAGAACGTGTCAGATCTTAAGTAGAAAAACAAAACCTTAGCAAAACTTGCAAATATGCCAATCTTTGCATCTGTCAAGAGTCTGGTATTAATGTAGACTATTGACAAGGTAAAAATGATAGTTTCTGTAACAGAACCGCAAGTAACATGATTTTGTCTGGAAGAACGCGTAAACAAATCATTCGCGATAATGTGGGCGTGCGTGTTGCGCGATTTTATCGCACAACGAACATGATGTGCATGAAATGTTCTTGTTTCTTGCGTTAAAGTTCCACGTGGTCGATAATTATATTGTAACACGAGTAAGTTGTTTACCTACATTTTTTTACAAATGTGTATGCAGACTCATTTTAAAAGAAAAGTTTGTATGCCCCATGTGACACGTTTTATCATTCTTCGTTAATCAAAATTGATTGTTCCATTAAAGATCCATAAGTACTGCACTATTCTATTAGGCCATTAAAAAACTTCATACGACAAAAAGTGCTATACGAAGGTTAATCACAATAAGAAGACTATAAAACAAGTAACTTTGGTGAAAAAAAAACACGTTTAAAATGCAAACATTCAGCAACTTTTTAGCATGTACAAATCTTTTCAGTACGACATTTTGTTTCGTTTTACGATGATCTCAAGTCAGGATCGGATTCATTCGGTTTGCTTTAATTTGCATAATAAGGAACGCACTTGCCTGTGCTTTTTATCCGGTCCGCGCGCTATTATAATTGATAACGGGCAACTTCAAAATCATGGGAACACCACATTTTTTGCTTGACGCTGTTCCAGTTAGTTATGTATTGCCCCACATACACTTTCTTTTTTGCACACTGTCTTTTTTGAGGTCTCGCTTAGAGCAGCAGGACGTCCTCGCTTGAGCTAATTAATTAAATAGCAAGATAAGTATTGATGCAAAGCATCAAAGGGCGTCGGGAATTTCAGTGTAAAAGGCACTCAATGAAGTTACATGGAACATTTTTTTTTCTACTGTAAATATTAATATATTGGCCGATTATATTAAACAAAATAGAAAAAGATACTGGTATTACCATAATCTATAAGTTTGTGTTATAACCCCCAAATAACCATTATTTATGATGTTGTGTTATAACCCCCAAATAACCATTATCTATGATTCTGTGTTGTGAGCCCAAAATATTTCATAGTTTATTTTATTAACATTGGTTTCCTTTTTTTACTGGCATCCGTGTGCAGTTTTCATTAATGGAACAGAACTGTGTAGGTTTTAAAAAAGTCTGCTACATCTTGTAAGCGTAATTTCATATTTTTCTCAACTTCAAGGGGAGATGATTCTGAACTTATGCTTACGTTGCTCATTTACGATAGGGGTTGAGTACTCATTGATATGAAAACACTGTAAAAGTTTGAAAATGATGAAGGAAAACTGTAAATTGCATGAAGAAGCTGCATTTCACAATACTTTGAAATTCAGTAAAAGATCATAATAGATTTATTGCTCCGATATTCATCATTTTCAATAGGGTTCGAGTAATACTGATATAAAAACACTTAACAAGTTTGGAAAGATATAGACGAAAGTTGTGAAATCTTTAAAACAAGTGGAAATTCTTTATTTTGCCAAATTTAATAGAATTTTTTTTGTGGACTTATTGTCCCGATGTTTCTCATTTTAAATGAGGTAAACATCCTCATTGATATGAAAACACTAAGTTTGGAAAGAATCTGATAAAAAATGTTGACATAATCACCTAACCAAGCAGTTTTTAGCTCGATTATTATATATGAAATATATATAGTGGAGCTATCCTACTCACCCCGACGTCTGCGTCTGCGTCTGCTTTAGCGTGAAAATTTTAAAGTTTTCGTACTAACCAAATTATTTTCATTGTCCATTGACATATTGCTTTCATATTTTGCATACTTGTTTACCAACATGACCCCAACCTATAAACAAAAGCAGACAACTCTATCAAGCATTTTTTCATAATTATGGTCCCTTTTCCACTTAGAATATGCAGCAAATGTTTAAGTTTGCGTACTACCCCAAATATTTTCAATGTCCCTTTACGTATTGCTTTCATATTTTGCATACTTGTTTACCATCATGACCCCAATCTTTAAACAAGAGCAGACATCTGTATCAAGTATTATGACAGAATTATTGCCCCTTTTATACTTAGAATATGCATATTATTGATATATCTATGTTATAGTTTGCGTACTACCCCAAATATTTCCTATATCCTTTGACATAATGCTTTTATATTTTGCATACTTGTTTACCAACATTACCCCAACCTATAAACAAGAGCAGACAACTCTATCAAGCCTTTTTTCATAATTATGGCCCCTTTTCAACTTAGAATATGCAGCAAATGTTAAAGTTTGCGTACTACCCCAAATATTTCCTGTGTCCCTTGACATATTGCTTTCATATTTTGCATACTTGTTTACCAACATGACCCCAACCTACAAACAAGAGCTGACAACGGTATCAAGCATTTTGACAGAATTATTGCCCCTTTTATACTTAGAATATGCATATGATTGATAAATCTATGTTAAAGTTTGCGTACTGCTCCAAATATTTCCTATATCCTTTGACATATTGCTTTTATATTTTGCATACTTCTTTACCAACATGACCCTAACCTATAAACAAGAGCAGACAACTGTATCAAGCATTTTGACATAATTATGGCCCCTTTTATACTTAGATAAATGAACATTTTGCTTAAATTGCCATAACTTCTTTATTTATGATCAGATTTTATTAATACTTTGACAAAACAACACTAACCTGAATACCACAATGGACTCCACCCAAACAATACCCCACGCCCCAACCCAGAATTCCTGCCCCCCCACCCCATCCCCCCAAAAAACTTATATATTTTTTTATTTTTGAAAGATCATCTTATCTAATAAATGACCACACCCCACATTGTTACCCCCTCTCACCCCCTACCCCCCCCCCCTTTTTTTTTGATTTCCTTTTTTTTTTGAAAGATCGTCTAATAAATGACCACACCCCACATTATACCCCTCTCTCAACCCCCTACCCCCCCCCCCCCCCCAAAAAAAAAAAATGTTTTTTTTTTCCTTTTTTTTTGAAAGATCGTCTAAGTAATTATTGAATATGAACAATTTCCCCATGATGGCTTACGTTATACTGTCAAGCACTCGAATAGTCGAGCGCACTGTCCTCTGACAGCTCGTGTTCACCTTTATTTTTAAATTCAAAGAGACATAATTCTGGACTTATGGTCCGATATTGCTCATATAGAGTTTGGGTTGGTTCCTCATTGATAAAAAACCTGTGCAAGTTTGAGAACAATCGGATGAAAATTTTGGATTTCCAACAACGATTTCAAAATTTCTCAAATTCTAAGGAAGATAACTATGGACGTAATGGTCGGATAATGCTAAAGGGCCCATACCACCTGGATAGTAATACGTGTCGCGCTTCGCGCTCTATATGTGGTTCTTAAAAAGAAACTCCGAGGAGTGCTTGACTCTAGGGAAACGGGTTGCTGGGACACAGCATTTCCTTGATAAGCGGCTACTTCCTTTATCGCAACTCATTGTTACAATCAATAATACGTGTCGCTTTTCGCGCTCTATATGTGGAAGGGATAGTACTTAGGGCCTATGATAGACAACCATAAAAATACATGGATAATAGATGTGTTTTTTGCATTTATTTGTTAATATAAAAACACGTGAGATATTTAAGTGATGTAAGAAATTTTAATTAACGTTGTCACTACGCGGCATCCATTAATTTTTATAAAAATGTCCAATTGTAGTAAAATGGATTTTAAACTGTCTACATAAAATAAAGCTTTATTATATTTATTAACCTGACTGAAAAAAATTGTAAGCCGCCGAACTGTTCCGTTCGTGCCGGAACCCGGGATTGAACCGGGGGCCTTTAGATGATTGTTGCGTAAACAACTTCAGTCTAACGCTCTCCCAACTGAACTATTCCGGCTGACATCATTTAGGAACTGTTATTTGGTGGAGTTGTGTATAGCGATCGTTATTATATGTCTATTAATAAACTAATACATTGTACGTTTTCGTACCACTACGCCTTCCAATAAACTTGCTTGCGCGATAGGTCGTCAAATATCGTACTACATTTGGTTCTCCACTAAATAAGCAAATTAGGAAAACCACAAAATAAATATATTTTGATTATGTTTTGTTTTTATACAAAACCAGAAAGTTTCGCGTATTAGCCCAGTCCTGTGATCTTTCTCCTGTGATCAGCTGTGGATCAGTTATTAATTAAAACAATTAGCTTCGCATTATTGGCAATAACTGTTGTAATAAATGTAATAGGCACAAATGCAGTACTTATTTACACTAATTTACACAAAAAATCACCACTATGCAAGGTATTCTTAAAACAAAAATATATACATCGATCCGTAAAATAACTTCTCCTCCCATAAGCGAAAAAAAATGCATAACATACTTGTCGCCGATCTCCAGAGCGACGCCAATGATTATTTATGAGAACTACGTCATGTGTCCGACTCTTCCCGAAGCGAATCTCGCGTTCGTTCGTAAATGTGCGGATATTGTCGCGGGAAATTCGAATATATTGTCCACACAAAACTAAAAACGAGCATTTTGTATCTCGTCACATGAATGTTACCAAAACCACATCTAACGTTGAAATTTCGCCTATTGCTTTAAGGAACATTGTTTTGTTATCCGTTAGCATTATTTTACGAAGTATTCGTTGATTTTGAGTGTTTATGGAACTTAAGCATAAATAATACTTACTAAATAGCTTCGATACTTCAACACTAAGCACACTCACACGACCTAACCTCATCTTGACATTGACATTGACCTTAGCTTGAACTAAGACTAAGACTTACTTGAACGCAGCGTCTTGTTCTTTATTATCAAACACTGTAGGTGTCAGTTTGGTGTCAGATTTTTGTATGTGTAACATGGACCGCATGGATATATATCCACGAGAACATACAGAGGGAACAAATTAGTTTTCTCCTAGCACTTGAATGTTCTTATATTCGTTTTTTGTTCTTCATCTTTGAAACCTCATAAAAAACTTTGTCCCGTTTCTTTGGAACTCTTCCCACCTCTTGCGAAAATAATTGATTGCGTATTCCGTGATACACATCTTGAATCCACAAGGATCATAATATCGCATATTTATAAAGCTGTCGGTCGATATCGGCCTCAGTCGGAGCTGTTGTTGTTTTTCCTTATCTACATCATATCAGAGGTGTTTTACAACTTTGTAAGATTCGTTTCTTGCTTGAATGCATGTTCGTATCCTGTTTTAAAATAATACCTGATTGTGGTTTTGTTGCTTGAAGTAACATGTGATTTACTTGCACTTTATTAATTTTTTTGGAATTCATCTTGTTAATCCCGATTGCACTACCACGGGCAGTTTTGTTCAAGAAGTTTATGATTGTATTAAAAACAGCAAAAGAGAAAAAACACAATCGTCTTATTTATGTTATTTATTTTTCAAATGTTAGAGCGTACATGATACACAATACATTTTAAATGCATGAACTAGAAAGAAAATATTTCGCATGATTAGTGTAACTCATTGACATAAAAGTGTAGTTTTTAGACCTAAGCTTCAGGGTCCCGTTGTATCAAATATTTAAAGGTTTGATCGAACCTGTTGTTTGTTACAAGCAGTCATTGGGAAGCAATATGTTTCTAAATCAAAGAGCAAGTTGAAGTTATCAAAATAACCAATGTCATTAACGAATAACAAACACAATCTAGTGGCTCGTAGTAATAATTTTAATTCAAAATTGTTATTGTTATTTTCATAAAACGTAGGGGGCCATAGATACCATTTAAACATCAATATATTAATTCTAACAATGTATATACCAGATTTATGCTGCTACGCTCATCTTAGCCAAAACAGCAGTTTATATGTTTCCAAGACTGATTGTTTACGTTATGTACACCAATAACAGCGCATTCGAACTTACGGGTAGAAACGCGCATTAATGGCTTTTATCCAGAACGCCATAAGACACAAACATCATCTAAGCAGCATTTCTGCAAACCAAATCTGAAAAGGACTGCTTCAAAATTGTTTGTGTTAACAAGCTTAAATAATTTTTAACGGTTTTGTGAGATTAGATTCGAAACTGCGGTTTTTGACATATTTTTGTAATATTTTTTGCAGACGGCATTATGTGAAGAACTTTATCCAGTGAGAGTGGTTGCAGAAGTGTTATCGCGAAAAAGCAAACAGCTTTTTGGATAAAGTTTCGGATTTAAGACCAGCGCACAAAATAGTTTTTTGAAAGCCAAGATGGTCACCGGTCATAAGTTGACCCTGACAATAAAAGGTGGGTCGCCTTGGGGCTTCCGGTTGCAAGGCGGAGGGAATTTCCCGCTCGAGGTCGCAAAGGTGAGTTCAGTATTCAAAAATTATATGCGTCGTTTTATTGACATCTTTTCCGCTTAAAACATTCGCGAGGTAATGGTGCAAAATAATGTTGTAATATAAGATTTTTACGTAGCACGTTTGTTTATTTTGAAAAGTGGAAATCCAAATGAACCTTTGCGGCTTGAAACATATCATGTTAGTACATTAATTGGAAATGTGATTCGAAAGGGATGTATGTTGTGTTTGTATATAATTGATGTATGTTGTGTTTGTATATAATGTATGTATGTTGTGTTTGTATATAGGGATGTATGTTGTGTTTGTATATAATTTCCGTTGGTTTGCTTCTAAAGGTCGTCATGAAAATGCAGTTCTTTGTTAAATATTGTTCTGTGCATGTTTAGGGTACATGAATTTGTGAGTTTATATGCGTTATCTAACTTGCATTTATGTGTATTCATAGCTAAAATATTTGTTAAGCCCGACAATGTCATTTTGTCACAACTTCTTTCTTACGTGCGAAATTTAATTGTGCGTGTTCAAAATGATTTGCAGCTAAAACTTTTAGTATAATCCCGAAATGAGGGACCCATGCAGCAATCTTGTTATCTTATATTCTATGTTAGATATACCATACAACTTATTTGTAACATTCGACGTCTTCCATCTGCCATCAATACACTGAGGCACATTAGAGCAATAAGGCTGTACATGCATAGACACATTAGAGCAATAAGGCTGTACATGCATAGACACGTTAGAGCAATAAGGCTGTACATGCATAGACACATTAGAGCAATAAGGCTGTACATGCATAGACACATATTATCGGTATGAAAGCTCTTGCTATTAGATTAGCCCGGTGCTCTACCCCGGCTTAATAATTGACGCACGTGTAACCCATCAATATTATCGCCTGATGTTATAGTGATTTCTTCGTTGATGTAGATAATGATGGGCCGTTGTCGTTCTATTGATCGCTGATTTGTACAATATGGCAGGATTAAGTATGCTTTCTTGCATCATTGTTACAGTGTGTGGTATAAACTGATTCTTGGTGTTAATGGTGGCTTTTTTTAAAATCCACCATGTACATACAATTACAAGAAAAAACAAACATTGTAAGTTCTGTTACTTCTTTTAGATTACTGACATGTGTGGACTATAATCCAGGCGATTCAACAGTACACTAAACAATTGTATTTTACATAACTTTATCCACTGCAAAAAATACTGACTTATTCGATGACAATTGTACATGTCTTAGACACATCTAGGGTCGTAACCAGTAGCCGCACTTATATAGTTTCAAGTGTTCCATATAGTAAAGTATTTCACTTTATCATAAACAGTATAATTGTTCATTTAATGCAATAAACTTGTAAAAATGTATAGGCTAATATTTAATAATAAAAAAACTATTTTTTATCATTAGTATACACTATTTATGTATGATATAATAATTATGGTACTCAACTGATGTCGTTTGTTTGTTTGATTGTGTTGAGTTGTTATTATTTTCTCGCTTTCACACTATATCAGTAAAATCACGACAATCGGTTAAGCATCTTAGGCTTGTCCTTGTTTTCCTGTTGTGTCAGGACTAGGTGCACGTGGTCCCCGTGGCGTAATGGATTGCGACCTTGGTTTCGATCCTCACTTTTGGAGCGTTCATTCGATCTCGCGCAAAGACACCAAGAACTGGTTCGACGCAGTGAATGGACTCGAGAGCGTTTCTGTTTCGATGCAATCGAGATAAACTATATAGGTTTAAACTACGTATACTTATTTATGCCAGTAACGGACAAATGCCTATTTCAATCACTACGCACACATGCTATGTGGCCGGGCAGGAGACCGAACCGCGATCATTGGATTTATTAGTCCAGCTATGACATATGTCTTCTAAATAAGAAAATCCCACATACTGTGTTATGATTAATCGATTACGCAGTCACTTTTGGGCCATATTATTCAATTATTATTATGTGTACTTATGCCAAAACTTTACTGAAGAGGTCTAAATAATTATCATAACGGGCTGTAATTCTGACAATAACAGCTCGAATACCAGTGCAACCGTATGACGATAATTATGAATGCTTATTAAATATTAAGGAATATTTTTGTTGCTCAATATTTTTTAATAGATGTTGAAATACTCGTTTTGTTGTGCTTTTAATATTGAACTTCACGTCAATATTTTTTACGCGATGTTTTAAAAATACATTTATATCGAAATAGAATACACGAGATAAAGAAATTATGATATTGAAAGCGCAAATAAAACGCTGTTTTATAGCAAAGTATCATGGAGTGTGCTCTGGGCATATTCTTCTCAACAATCCCGACATTTTGCAGTAAGTATTATCAGAGGGGGTATCACGTGAAAAACAAGATGGCGACGTCCATTCCGAGGCAGGTAATTTTCGTCGTTTTATACCCTTTATAACTTGTATTTTTTTTATTCCCCTCACTTTCCAGCAATATTAGTAAGAAAGTTACTGGCTTTTATTTCATAGTAATAATCGCTCTTTATATCGACTTTACTCGGTGCGAAATTTCTTAGCGGGATTACCTACCGGGCAATTTAGGACTCCACTAAGAAAATTTGCGGGGAGTAAAGTCGAGATATAAAGCGAATTTAAATACGAAATAAACGCTAATCACCTTTTTACTGATATGGCTGGAAAGTGAGCGCCATTTAAAAAATAAATAGAAGTAATAAAGGGTATAAAACGGCGAAAAATAACTGTCTCGGTATGAACGTCGCCATCTTGACTATCACGTGATTATCAACTCTGATTATACCTTGCTGAATACATCAAATGAGTCACGTTTCGGGAAAACTGGACTGAATTCATACGCGTAAAGCTTGTCCTAGATGAGACTGTAGTCCGCACATGCTAATCAGGAACGACAACTTCCGCTGATGGGGTATTTTTCGATCAAAGGAAGTCTCTTTTTAACGAAAATCAAGGTAAGGACAGAAAGTAAAGCCCGCACAGGCTAATATGGGGCAACACTTTACTGTCATGCTATAAGAACAGCTTTCCAAGAACGATGCTCAAATGAAAAGCTTGTTTAAAAACCGTTGCTTTGTTTAGAGCATGGACAAGTTCCCATTTGATTTATTGGTTTGGGTGACAAAATGATGTGTGTTTTTTAAATTATGATGTGTAAGATCTATGTAGATAAGTGATGAAGATGTGATCGTTGATATTGTTATGTCTGATTGATTTTGATAGAACGAAGAGAATTGGAAGAATAAGGATGATGTTCTGTCGTGTTTACATGTGTCATGTTCTGGGGCGGGGTATATGTTAACAGCTAAGTGAAGTTGTTATGGGGTGATCTTTTTTTTTTCTTCAGGGTTTGTTACTGCTAACACAGGGACAGAAGATAATATGAAGATTGTGATGGGAAAGTTCATAATGATAATGATTTTAGATGATAATTGTGATGGTGATGATTATGATGGTGATGGTAATGGCGATGATATTGGCGATGGTGGTTGCGATGGTTGTGGTGGTGGTAGTGATGCTATTGATGATGATGATGATGATGATGATGATGATGATGATGATGATGATGATGAGGATAATGGTTGTGGTGGTGGTGATGATGATGATGACGTTGCCGATTATGATGATGATGATGATGGTGGTGGTGGTGCTGATGGTGCTGATGTTGTTTCTGTTGCTGTTGCTGCTGCTGCTGCTGATGATGATGATGATGACGACGATGGTGATTACGATGGTGATGACTTTTGTGAAAATGACGATGGTGATAGTAATAGTGGTGATGGTGATAGTGGTGCTGGTAACATTGATGATAATTACGCTGAAAAGCTTGATGAAAAATGATAGTGTGCTCATGCTGCTGATGATGATACCGGGACCTGTCACTGAGGTTGGTTGCTGTACATGACGACGGTTGTGTATTTTTCTCCAGTTTTAATGCATGTTAACCTTTACATCGGGAGACACGGGCGATTTGGATTACATTCAAGTACTAAACCTTGTGCTTTATGGTTACCATGGTAACGGCATACAAATATATCGAGAAAATATATTACTACCAGAGGTAAATACCTGGCTTGATAAACTCGTGCTTATGACATATTTTGCTGATATTACAACAAATTGTTTTCGCTTTTGATACATTGCAGTCGTTCTGTGAAAATTGTTTACTGCCAGTCACAGAATACATTCGTATATCTAGCTCGGAACTAATTGTGCTTTACTTCATCCACGTCTGCGCTTTTGAGCTCTGAAGAATATGTAACGGTGTGAAAACTGTTTCTGACGATGCGAAAAGAACACAAAGAAAGATGAATCTAATTAGTAGCGCGTAATTGATGTTTGATTGACGAGCCCAACACTTGACAGGACTACCCTGTATCTTATAAAAACGAATTGGTGTATTTTATGGGTCAACTTAAAAGCACATGTGCAAAATCAGGATCGGAATAAACATTTCCAGTCTATGACAGTGTATACATTACAAAGTAGTCATACACTTGAAATTTACAATATTAAAATACCTCTGAATCGCTCCATATTAACTGACTTTAATTGTACATCTGCGCTTTTTCTAATCCTATCTCAATAATTTTGCTAAAGATGTGACCGCTTTTCAATGTAGAGTCTCAATTCCAGAATTCTATAACACAATTAGTACGACGTGTTAAATATTACGAAATGCGGCGTAGGGAATATGGTTTATTATTTCATTCCCCACAGTTTTCAGTTTTATGTTTAGATTAAATTATTTAGCAACAGCTTCTATTTTCACAAAACGGTCTGCGATAACTGTTATATTTTCGACTTAATATAAGATTGTTTTCAATACTTGTGATGGCTAAATTTTCTTTTTTTTTATTCTTGTTAATTTTAGTTCACCGCACAACATGCTAATAGTAAGCTATTGCGATTACCGTTTTCTGAACTCTTTAGAAGTTGCATTTTTAAGTCCAGTTTTTGTGAAACTTTGAGAGTTTTTCTAATGATATCTCAGCCCAATAAGGATGCGATTTCGGGAAATAGTAAAAAATAGATGCAGGCATAGGGCAGGTTTTAGACGGTCGGTATAGGCTAGCGTCAGGTGACGCGTTCATTTGGATCTCTGATGTACAGGCAAGAGTAAGTTTCCAGATTTTCAAATAAGCAAACATAATGTTTTGCATCCCGAATACGCCTAGCTACAAATCCGATTTCTATTGTTTCGCACGTTCTGTAAGAGGACGACTTGTGCTTAAATCTCTTGGTATCAAATCACGTAATTTTCGAAACGTGCACATTAACTATTTATTCGTATGATGATGATACAGTTCTTGAGCTTGATATATATACAGTTGAGCCGCGCTCTGGGAAAACGGGTCTTAATGCATGTGCGTAAAGTGTCGAACCATATTAGTATGTGAAGTCTTTGTCGTTCAAAGAAAGTCTCTTCCTTTAGAAAAACCAGTTAAGGCAAAAATTGTATAACCCTGAAAAGCCTGTGCAGACTGCACATGGTAATCTGGGTAGACACTCTACGCACACGAATTTAAAACATGTTTTTTTCCAGACCGACGCTTAACTGTCTTTAAAACGTTCTCCTTTGTCGCGATTTTGGCGCGTTAACGTAACGTCGCGCCAATTTATGTAACGTTGTTTTTTAAGTAACGTCATATCCTATTATTATGTTATTGTTAGTTTAAATAAAGGAACGAACCTGAACACAACGTCTTATTACTTACAAAGTCTTTACATTTTGGTGCCGTGACTATTACACTAGAAGTACGATGAATGGCTAGATTGAACTTTACCGATACGCAGTTGTTTACCACTATTGACAAAGCGGGGGTTTGGGGGCGGTTTCCCCCGATACTAAGGAAATATATAGGATAAAAAGGATTATAAGATATTGCGTTAGTTGTTATGTGTTAGGTGTTAAGGGTTATTGTTACGGTGCGCTGTTTTATGTTAAGTGTTGCGTACCGGTAAAGTTCAATCGTCGCCGATGAATTTACAGAAGTTACGATCAAATAGAGGATGTACTAAACGCACAATCGCTATTTTGCTTGAAAAAATCGACGAAAAAAAAGAGAATGGAACGCGGATAGAAATCAACTCACTTCTGAAAAATTTGGAGACAAAAGTGGAAATGCTAGAGACACTTAACGAAAAAATATTATCAAACACGGAAACTGAAGAAATTGAAGATGAAATTGTTGAAACAGACATTTATATGATGGATTTATGCATGAAATTAGACACACTTATTGCCGACCGTGATCAACGGGATACGAGCATAGTGAGTCAGCAGCCGACATTGCATCCCATGGATACGCAGCGTGGTCGAAGGGATACGGGTGTAGGAGGTCAACAGACGACATTTCATCCCTTAGCACAGCGTGATCAACGGGATACGAGCATAGGGAGTCTGCAGCTGACATTTCATCACATGGATTCGCAGCGTGGTCGAGCGGATACGGGTTCAGGATGTCAACAGACGACATTTCATCCCTTAGAACAGCGTGATCAAGCGTATACGAGGTTGGACATTCAGCAGACTGCATTTCATCCCGACGATACACCATTTACACTGGAGAACAGAAATAAACATGCGTTACATTATCCAGTCGATACCTTTCATCTGACAGCCGTGCAGCACGAGAGGGCGCCTTGCAGCTTCCAGTTCCTGAGGGAAGGATACGACGGCTTCCGGGCGACACACGATAGACGGTCCCCGTATCCGCACGGAGAGTACCTCGACCGGACAAGATCGGAGTACCGGCAATCAAACCAACACAACTCTCACGTAAACATCGCAACTGAATTCCCTTTCGTAAGCGGCCTTTCGAACAGGGTCGGCGTACCGGAAACACCCACAGCCATTTTCCGGCCTATGACCAACAGGATGTCGCCGCCTGGTACTGGCTACGAGCAACCCGCTTGATTTCACTTCAATGGCGTATACCCGACGCTCCATCACCACCCCACCGCCGCCCACCCGCAGCCACATCATACACATTCAATTTACCGGAACAGCTTCTCACACAAAGGCCGCTACGCAAACGTAAACCTTGCGACTCCCTTGTGGCCTAATTATGGCGGAATCTCAGAACGCCCGGAACTGCCATATCATAGCGGTGGTGACGGCGACCACGAGCGACCGCGGAACTTCGGTGATCCGGCGGCAACCGCATCGAGCGACCAGACCAGCGTCTCCTCTGCAGAGATGAAGAGCGAGCGGACAGACGGCGGATTGGAAACTGAGACGATCTCAGTTTCGTGGTCGCCGTCGCCGCAGAGTTTTCAGGGGGGCAAGCTCCCAGCCACGTGACACGAGCATGTCCGATTTCAGCTCGTCGTCCGACTCCAAGCACTCGTCCGGCTCCGAGAGCGAAGATCATAAGCCGAACGTGTTGTCCGAAAAGTCCGATAGTCCAACGGTCAGCTCTACGGTGACCGTTTCTCACCAAGATTCCCGCGGGTCACCGCCTGCGCAGCGTAAGCCTTACCACCACCCGAGCGCCGGAGCCGCGTCCGTCGGCTTCGGCTTCCGGTACACAATGTTCGCGGATGTTAACATGAACATGTACCCGCATGCACAGAGAGCACCGGTGGAGCAGACGTACGAGACGGCCGCCAAGTTGCTTTTCATGTACGTGAAATGGACACACAACAAGGCCAATCGTAAAACTCTATCCGTTAGAAGTGCTATGTGGAAGCGAAACCGAGAGAAACTAGTGATGAACATTGTGATTAAACATGTGAGAAACAGCGCGATAAACTGTTGATCAACAATTTGTTTAACATGTGATTGAAACATATGTGATACAAAGTTAACTTTTAAAGACAGTGCAATCTAATCTGGGGTTTAGGTGATTAACTGATACTTTTAGGGTAACTGAAATAATTATTTTTCTAATTATTTGTACTTCAAGTATTTTTGTATGATTAACATTTTGATCAGACTCATTGATACATGTTGCTTAATCATTTTGAGGCCCCCAGAATGTCGCGATTTTGGCGCGTTAACGTAACGTCGCGCCAATTTATGTAACGTTGTTTTTTAAGTAACGTCATATCCTATTATTATGTTATTGTTAGTTTAAATAAAGGAACGAACCTGAACACTACGTCTTATTACTTAATAAGTCTTTACATCTTTGAACCTGGTAGATCCATTGAAAGTTCAAGATCACTCGAGTTCATCATTACCGCGTTATCCAGGGTCGGTATCGTTCCTGATAAGTGCCTGTTGGCAAATAGAGTGAAATCTGGGATTAACGCGTACATCGCCTTCCCGTGAGAATAAGATAATAAGCTTGTTTACCGATGTTAAACACTGATAATAGTATATTACTATGTATTACTATCAAGTTTACATGGTTTATGTTTTATTGGTAAATACCACCCGGTAAATATTACTCTACCTGTTATTCGACTTTTTATCATCTCTTAGAGATTCGCTAAAAGTATCCAGCATTAACCAAAGGCATGTGATGGCATGAATTCCGATGTGAGAATTTGCACCAACAGTGATAGGTCCCGGGTTCGAGCCCCATTCTGAGTACTAGCCCTGAAAGCTATGGATCACGGGTTCAAGCCTGTGTCTTACCACTTGCCCAGGAAGGAGGGATCCCGGTTGCGAAGATATAAATCCCGCATTCTCGGGTCCGGCGCTAAGACTAGGACTTGGATCAGGGTCCGTTCCCTTAAATGATAAGTACTTAAACCGGGATTTGAGCCCGGGTCCCATGGCTTACATGGCAAGTGCTCAGACAGGGCTCGCACCGGGGATCTATAGCTAACAGGAATAGTGCTCAGACCGGCGCTCGAACCCGAGCACCTAGTAGTATAAGGGGTACTCATTGTGATAAAACGGTAAAGATGAAACGGCCGATCTGATTGGTTAAACTTAAAGTATTGGCCTCAACTTAGTTAGTTGGTCTCACAAGTTATTTAGTTGAGGCAACAACTAATAAGTTGTGGGAACAAGTTATGAAGTTGTCGCCACAAGTTTCTAAGCTGAGGCCTCAACTTAATAAGTTGTTCCCACACGTTATTAAGTTGAAGGAATAACTTAATAAGTTAAATGAACACATTACTAAGTTGAGGCCATAACTTAATAAGGTTTGGGAACAAGTTATGAAGTTGTGGCCACAAGTAACTAAGCTGAGGTTGCAACTTTATAAGTTGTGGGGACAGCGTACTTAGTTGTTTCCACAAGTTCTTTTAAAAGTTGTTTCCAGAAGTTATTAAGTTGAAACCACAACGTATGAAGTTGTTCCCTCAACTTTATAAGTTGTTCCCACAAGTTACTAAGTTGTGGCCACAATATAAATAAGGAATTGCTGTTGCAACCTCTGTGCCACCGTGTAAAACATAAAAACACGCATTGCTTCGCTATATGTAATGGAAAACAGTGAAATAATTTATTCTATTGAAACAAAATCTATTACAATTAGCTGTCCAATTTTCCGAAACATCACATAAATGCAAGTCTAAATGACGAGGATACATTTTATAGCAGATTTATTATAATTCCATACGAACATGCTCCATCATGAGACACTTTTAAAAATGTTAAAATAAATATTTATTTGATTTTGTTTAAGAAATGTTTACCAAAAATACGTCTCCTGAAAACTTGTGTTTTTGTAAGTTCGGCATTTTAAATAGGGACCATCGATATGTATTTGGAAACAGACGAAGTATTATTGGCGTCGCACTGAAGTGCGGCGATCGTATGTAATACTTTTTTTTTTCGCTTATGGGAGGAGAAGTTATTTTACGGATCAATGTATATATTTTTGTTGTCAGAATATCTTGAATAGTGGTGATTTTTGTGTGTAAATTAGTGTAAATAAGTACTGCATTTGTGCCTATTACATTTACTACAACATTTATTGCCAATAATGCAAAGCTAATTCTTTTAATTAATAACTAAGCAATAATAAATGATCACAGGGACTGGGCAAATACGCGAACCGGTGAAACTTTCTGCTTTTATATAAAAACAAAACATAATCAAAATATATTTATTTTGTGGTTTTTCTAACAATAGCGCATACTTTTGCTGTTCGAGTTTTGGTTAACGCGTATTTTCTTCAATTTAACAAGACGACAGCGATAATCACTAATTCTATGTTTAAACGGACAATTCAGTTGGAAAAAAGTCATTTTTTGAACTTCAATATATAGTATATTTAATAACACCATAATTCTAACGCACATTTGGTAGATATTTTCCCAAAGTTTCATCAGCTACATTTCAATATTTTTCAAGATATGTTAGTTTAAATGAATAAACCTATTTATTTTATGCTTTCCGGTGGTTTATAGAGAAATATCAGTGAATTAAAACTGATAATTTCACTGTTTTAAACAATGAAAATTATCAGTGAAAATTATCGATAATTTTCACTGTTTATGTTAAATGACGTCATTTTTTTGACGAAATGACGTCATTTTCCCAGCGAAATTCTTTAGTTAAACTTTTTAACAATGTATATAAACTGTGAAAAAAGCTTAAAATAAAAAGAAAATTTGTTGGGTTCGGTGGATTATCGATTTTAATTCACTCGTGATCATATAAATATATATTTTCACTCGTGGCTGCGCCACTCGTGAAAATATTATATTCTCTGATCACTCGTGAATTAAAAGTGATAATCCACCGAATCCAACAAATATCCTCTATATATCTGCTTTTTCATAAAACTATGTTGACCCAAACAACAATTATTTGATTTTTTTTAATGCATGACAAGAATCAATAAAAGTGGTATGTTTTATTTAATAAAGTCATATAGAAGTTAAGGAAAACAACTTACGTTAGGAGCTTGCCTTAACAACTTACGTTAGGAGCTTGCCTTTTAGAGAAATAAAAAACAAAAAAGTTCAGGCTTTTTTTAATTAACTACTCAACACACCACATACTTTGAGGTAATATATCTTTAAAATAATAAATGTACAACTTTAAACTGCACAGGCAACAGTAAACAGTACTTCAGTATTCCTACAAACATCTGTCTAGGGCATATTATCTTAGTATATCACTTGAATGACTGAAACTCAATTTTGTTATTGTCCCGTCCATTACCCACAACTGCCCCGTCCATTAGAAAACCTTTGTAACAGAAAAACAATGCACCCATTCAAACAATTTACCAAAAATACCCACCGGAATCAAACTAGTAAAGTAAATTACGAGTATAATACTGCAGATAAAGGTATTGATACCAATTTAAAACTATGTACAACAACATTATTATAACTGTTTAATAAAACATCGCCACAGTCTGGGCTAAAATAACAAACAATCAAATATTGAACTAGTCAAACATGTTCCAACTGTTTTAGAACAATATATGACTTTTAAAGACTAAAACAGCTATAATACAAAATAATAAACTCCATGTGACAATGGTTCTTCAGATCGATTATGTCTGTCCTGTACATTACCATACAGGTATAATTGCAATAGCATAAGCTTTGGTCATTGTCATACCAACATGTTATCCAAATCATTTGAAACAAGGATATCAGCAAAACTGATGGTCGCTCCCCAATAATGCTTTGTCAATATATGGGTTAATTGTGTGGAAAAAAAGTGTGACCTTGAGAAAATATTATTAGCCTCAGTGACTTTGACCCCAGGGACCCCAAACCTCATCAGAAGGTAGAGGTCCATGCAAGTTACCTACATGCCAAATATATAAGAGATCGGTCAAATATTGAAGGCGCTATGAGAAACTGTAACCAAAGTGTAACCTTGAGAAAATCTATTAATAGCCTTAGTGACCATGACCCCAGTGATGTCAAACTTCATCAAGAGGTAGAGGTCCATGCAAGGTACCTTCATGCCAAATATTCAAGAGATCGGTCAAATATTGAAGGCGCTATGAGAAACTGTAACAAAGATGTGACGGAAGAATCTATTATTAGCCTTGGTGTAATAAAAGTGTGTCGTACGGAAGTACAAACTGGCAACTATTTGCTCTCTCTCTCTCTCTCTCTCTTTCTCTCTCTCCCTCTCTTCTCTCTCTCTCTCTCTCTCTTTTCTCTCTATCTCTCTATCGCTCTCTCTCTCTCCTCTCTCTCTCCTTTCTCTCTATCTCTCGCTCTCTCGCGCTCTCTCTCGCGCGCTCTCTCTCGGTCTCCTCTCTCTCGCTCGTCTACTCCTCTCTCTCATCTCGCGCTCTCGCTCTCTCTCTCTGTCTGCTGTCGCTCTCGCTATATATAGAGTATAGAGACGAGAGAGAGAGATATATAATATAGATATAGAGTAGATATAGGAATAATATATATAGATATATATATATATATATATCTCTATATATATATAGATATATAGTATAGATATATATATCTATATATATATATAATGGGGAGCATAAAAAATCACTAACATAAACTACATGTGTAATAAAACGTTAGGGAAAAGCGTGTGTGACTATTCAGAACCTTTTCAAAATTAATACCAGTACTTGTAAATGTACCAAAGCATATTCAACATCATGACGCAATATAATTAAACAAATATTCGGCTCGATAATGACATTTTTAAAGCTTTGTTGGCATTTTCTATTCTTCTCTCTAACTTTCGATTGCTTATCTTCATCCATCTATGCCATCGGTGTGAAATAAATCTTCGTACGGTTACGCTCTTGCCTTAACCAAAGCATATTCAACATCATGACGCAATATAATTAAACAAATATTCGGCTCGATAATGACATTGTTACAAAAAGATATCGATCCTTTCACTAGTCACATATGTTAAAACCTACTGAAACAATGCCAAACCGTTCATAGCAGAATTGATGCGATATGAAACTTTGCGTTAGATTGGAAATGTAATTTGGCAGTTAAAATGTCTGTTAAGCTTGTCACTTCATTCTCATTTGACTGCATACTCGTACTAGGCTGTGGTAATACTTCATTTCCTCTATCGCCAAGGCTCTCTCTATCACTTCCTTTCTGCTGTTGTTTCTTCTTTTTAAAGCTTTGTTGGCATTTTCTATTCTTCTCTCTAACTTTCGATTGCTTATCTTCATCCATCAATGCCATCGGTGTGAAATAAATCTTCGTACGGTTACGCTCTTGCCTTAACCATTCTTCCTCTCCTATATGCTGTTTCTTTCGCTCTCAATATTCTCGCATACGCTGCGCTTTTGATTTCGCCATCCTGAAACAACTTGAAGTATTTGTCATGCAGTAAATGGGTTTAACTCAAGTTAAACCCAAGTGCGAAAATGTTAAAATTAGAAATAATGACCGGGACGAATTAAAAGTAATGGACGGGACAATGAGATGATCACTTATAATGCTAATATTGTCATATATGTTCATGATTTTACAATATGTTCAAACAGACATGAAATAGAACTGCTGCTAAAATGGCACTGTACAGTGTTAATATGCTTTATTTATGTTTCCTTTCAGCAAAAGTTATGTGTAGTAAAATTCCCATGCCTCAACTAAATTGTATTTGAAATGAATAGTATGCATAATTACCCTCCCATCTAAATATTATTTCAACGTGGTAAAAATGACATTCAATATCATATGTTTATGTAAAAACCATCGCCGAAGTGCCGTTTATAGAAAAGCACACAATATGTGTCTTATAAATGAGGGTATTTTATTAGATAATTGACGTTGCACACCTAGTAATTGACGGGACAGTTTTGTTTATGTATTTGCACGTGTTATGTGCCTGAGGCAGTAGAACAGACTATGCAAAATGGTGTATACACATGCTCAACACAAAATAAAAATACAATAATAATTATTTCAAAATATATGTTGTAGTAATCGGCGTTCAAGCACTTACCTATATTTATGAAAGTTCAAATGAACTGTAAAGATTTTGAAATTCTACCGCCATTCAAACATTTGTCAACATCCGGTTTAATTTATCCCCACGCACATAAGTTAACCTAATTTTACAACTACCGGCAAGAAATGAGCGCTATATCAATATACACTGGTGCCCTTCGTCTCGTCGATTATGTCCCGCTCATTACTTACCTTTTGTTTAAAATGCAAAATTGACCAGTTTTCTCCCAAAATGAATAAATAAACATTATGAATATACTTGTTAGCAATATAAATTTGATTGAGCATATCCGATAGATGCATATTACTTATTGTAGGACGCCTTAGACTGACGGACTCGTCCATTATTTTTTTTTAATTACGGAACAAAAAAATTAAATAAACGTAAATAAATAAATCTGCGCACTTAGCACTCGATACTTGCTACCGTTTGGAGATGATTCAGTGCATCATCGCAATGACTCATCCATTACTTCACATTTGGCAACACATTCAAGCAGCTCGATATTTTTTCAAAACAATGTGTTTTATTAAAATTAACGATTTTATTGTTTGTAAAGCATCTCAAACTTGCTTAAGAAGTATATTTAAGATATATTTCTAAATAAACCTGGTAAGATTGTGCACAAAAGTGAGTGTTTATTTCATCGGCGACATTGGGTTTTTGCTGAACCCGCTCCTAACAAAACATCGTGAACACATATTTTTGCAATGTTGATGATGTTTTCTTTGGTTTTAAAAGTGTCAGGATATGTTCCTTTTCCTTTATTGGAAAATCAATAGTATACTCTATTACAAGGTATGTGGAATGGCGTGCGGTCATTTAAAGGCTGGAGAGACACCGATTGTCCGTTAAAAAATGGAATGCGTGTTATACGGTTTATTGCTTTATTGATAACCGTGACACTACAGTCACTTATTAATATCTTAGTTAGAAGGTGATTTTTCAAGCGGTTCCGTAGTGTAGTGGTTACCAGCTCGCTTCACATGTGCCCCAAGGTTCGAGCCCCAGTAGAATCAAATTATTTTATTTAAGTTGTATGTGAACTTTTTGTTTTGATGTAGACATTTCTGCTTAAATAAATATGCTGTTTTATTGTAACCATTTTTTGTTTTCATTATACCCAAGACATATATGTGTGAAAGGGTGGGGGGAGGTTCGTAAACACATTAAAACTTTTACAGTGTTTTCATATCAATGAGTACTCAACCCCAATCGTAAATGAGCAACGTAAGAATAAGTTCAGAATCATCTCCACTTGAAGTTGAGAAAAATATGAAAATACGCTTACAAGATGAAGCAGACAGAGTTCTGTTCCATTAATCAAAACTGCACACGGTCGCCAGTAAAAAAAGGAGACCAATGTAAATAAAATGAAATATTTGGGGGTTACAACACAAAATCATAGATAATGGCTATTTGGGGGTTAAACACAACATCATAGATAATGGTTATTTGGGGGTTATAACACAAAATCATAGATTATGGTAATACCAGTATCTTTTTCTATTTTGTTAAAAATAATCGGCCAATATATTAATATTTACAGTAGAAAAAAAATCGTTCCATGTAACTTCATTGAGTGCCTTTTACACTGAAATTCCCGACGCCCTTTGATGCTTTGCATCAATACTTATCTTGTAGACAACTGTTTTACCATATGTATCCGGCTATGGCTAGGCTAGTATGCTTTGCCATATGTATTCGGCCACGGATAGACTTTTGTAAACAAATGTTTTTTCCAACGCATATTTTGATTCTGTCCCTTTACCACTATCAGTGAGTAAGGAGTTAAGATTGCTTTTGGGAGAAATTCCAAGTGTTACCTGTTTTCCAAAGGAAAACAAAGCTGACAGATTTACTGATCTTAATTACAAACACATATGTTGATTTTTTATGCACTCCATATATCATTTGTCAAAGACATGTTTGCACAAAGGGCTTATATCCATGAAGTGCCGTATGCTGTTCTGGACTTTCATTAAATGGTAAATCATGCAAAACATTTGAATAGAAAACAACTAATTATAATTTAAATATTAGACTACAGTGAAAGTAAAAATGGACAGCATCGTTAAAGCAATGTACATTTAATGCAGGTTTCTAACTATCACTTGACATGTACTTAAAAGAACACATATTAAATTTGTTTACAGGTAAACCCTTCAAAGAAATGTGTGTGCTGGTGAATGTGTGTGTGTGTGTGGGGGGGGGGGGGGTTGCTTTTCAACTGTTCGTTGGTCGTTTCCTTTTTCGCACTCACATTTTTTTCACTTTCAGATTCGGAAGAACAGCCATTCAAGCCAGGCCGGACTCCAGGAAGGTGACGTCATCCTTGCTATAAATAGGTATCCAATGAACGGACGGAGTCACCAGTCCGCCATGGATGTCGTTGAAATGGCCACTGACACACTGGTGTTTGAAGTGTCAAGGTAACAAGCGCGTTTGAATATTGAAAATAATGCATATTACTTTCACAAAACTAAATACGCTCTTTTCATTGCGACACCTGTAAGTAATGTGCGATTTAACTCATAAATTAAGTCTCGTTTATCAAACTACCTTTTGAACAGTGGTTGAAGAACCATATAATATCTAAAATAAGTAATGCATCTGTAACTATAGTTTTTAGCTCATCTATTTTTTGAAAAAAAAGAGCTATTGTCATCATCTTGGCGTCGGCGTCGGTGTTCGGTTAAGTTTTGCGTTTAGGTCCACTTTTCTCATCAAGTATCAATGCTATTGCATTCAAACTTGGTACACTTACTAACTATCATGAGGGGACTGGGCAGGCAAAGTTAGATAACTCTGGATTGCATTTTGACGGAATAATGTGCCCTTTTTATACTTAGAAAATTGAAAATTTTGGTTAATTTTGTGTTTAGGTCCATTTTATTCCTTCAGTATCAAAGCTATTGCTTTCATACTTGCAACACTTACTTTCTATCATAAGGGGACTGTGCATGCAAAGTTTTGTAACTCTGACTGGCATTTTGACAGAATTATGTGCCCTTTTTTATACTTAGAAAATTGAAAATTTGGTTAAGTTTTGTGTTTTGGTCCACTTTTTTCCTAAAGTATCAAAGCTATTGCTTTCATACTTGCAACACTTACTAACTATCGTAAGGGGACTGTGCATGCAAAGTTTTGTAACTCTGACTGGCATTTTGACGGAATTATGGGCCCTTTATACTTGAAAATTTGGTTAAGTTTTGTGTTTTGGTCCACTTTACCCCTTAATTATCATAGATATTGCTTTCATACTTGGAACACTCGCAAACTATCATAAGTGTAAAGTAAAGGACAAGTTGCAAGTTAACTCTGGTTGTCATTTTTACGGAATTATGGCCTTTTTTTTTACTAAGTAACTTTGAATATATGGTTACATTTTGTGTTTAGATCCACTTTACTTCTAAAGTATCAAGGCTATTGCTTTTAAACTTCAAATACTTTCATGCTATCATGAGGGTACTGTACCTGGCAAGTTGAATTTTACCTTGACCTTTGAATGACATTGACTCTCAACTTCAAATTATTACATTTTGCTAGAATTGCCATAACTTCTTTATTTATGATAAGATTCGATTGATACTTTGACAAAACAACTCTTACCTGACATACCACAATAGACTCCACCCAAACCATCCCCCACGCCCCCTCCCCCGAATCCCCCCTCAATCCCCCACATTATTATTTTATTTTTTTTAATTAAAGATCATCTTATAAATGACCACCACACCCTCACACTATACCCCCCACCCCCACCCCCCCAAAAAATAATTTTATGCGCCCGGTAGGGTGGCATATAGCAGTTGAAATGTCCATCAGTATGTCAGTCAGTCTGTCCGTTCTTTGGCCATAACTTTTTCACTTTTGAAGATAGCAACTTGATATTTGGCATGCACGTGTATCTCATGGAGCTGCACATTTTGAGTGGTGAAAGGTCAAGGTCATCCTTCAAGGTCAAATGTCAAATTTATGGTGTCTGTCCGTCCGAAAACTTTAACATTGGCCATAACTTTTTCAATATTGAAGATAGCAACTTGATATTTGGCATGCTTGTGTATCTCATGAAGCTGAACATTTTGAGTGGTGAAAGGTCAAGGTCATTGTTCAAGTTCAAATGTCAAATATATGGCGTCTGTCCGTCCGAAAACTTTAACATTGGCCATAACTATTTTAATATTGAAGATAGCAACTTGATATTTGGCATCCATGTGTATCTCATGAAGCTGCACATTTTGAGTGGTGGAAGTTCAAGGTCAAGGTCATTCTTCAAAGTCAAGGTCATCCTTCAAGGTCAAAGGTCAAAAATAATTATCAAAGCGGCGTTCTCATAAAGCTGCACATGTTTAGTGGTGGAGGTTCAAGGTCAATGTCATTCTTCAAGGTCAAGGTCATCCTTCAAGGTCAAAGGTCAAAAATAAAATAAAATCAAAGCGGCGTTATCATGAAGCTGCACATTTTGAGTGGTGGAAGTTCAAGGTCAAGGTCATCCTTCAAGGTCAAGGGTAAAAATAAAATAAACAAAATTCAAAGCGGCGTTATCATGAAGCTGCACATTTTGAGTGGTGGAAGTTCAAGGTCAAGGTGATCCTTCGAGGTAAAAAAAATTATTAAAGCGGCGTTCTCATGAAGCTGCACATTTTGAGTTGTTGAAGTTCAAGGTCAAGGTCACCCTTCAAGGTCAAGGTCATCCTTCAAGGTCAAAGGTCATCAAATAAATAAAATGAAAGAGGCGTTCTCATGAAGCTGCACATTTTGAGTGGTGGAATTTAAAGGTCAAGGCATTCTTCAAGGTTAAGGTTATCCTTCAAGGTCAAAGGACAAACAAATAATAATTTCAAAGCGGCGTTATCATGAAGCTGCACATTTTGAGTGGTGGAAGTTCAAGGTCAAGGTCATCCTTCAAGGTCAAATGTCAAGAAAATAGTATTTCAAAGCGACGTTCTGATAAAGCTGCACATTTTGAGTGGTGGAAGTTCATGGTCAAGGTCATCCTTCAAGGTCAAAGGTAAAAAAACAACATTTTTTTCAAAGCAGCGCAATAGGGGGCATTGTCTTTCATACAAACACATCTCTTGTTGTTTTTTTCAAACATGATTAAAAAACACAAATATTTTTTATTATTATTTTATTTTTGAAATACCGTCCAACCATCCTACCAAAGAATCCCCCCCCCCCCCCCCAAAAAAATATATTTTTGTTTGCATTTTTTTGCATTTTTGGAAGATAATGTAATAAATGACCACACCCCCACACTATACACCCCTCTCGACTCCACCCCTCCCTCCTTTGTGATTGAAATTGAGAAAGGTCCCTACACCTTTAAAAAGAAAAATAGATGAGCGGCCTGCACCCGCAAGGCGGTGCTCTTGTTTTATATGCTGCTGCTTACCTTTAACTCTTTTTCTTCTTTTCAGTGGTGATTTTGTTACGTGAATTTCTGTTACGCCTGCTTACTGACTATAATAACACATTATTCACATATGAGTTTCAATGTTCCTACTATATTTTAGGACCGGACGCGGAGCCTCCGTGCCGCTGGATCCGCAGCGCCATCCACGGATCATCCCCATGGTTTCAGGTCCTCAGAACGAGGCTCCGGGCATCGTCACCTCCGCACACGCCGACTACTCCACAACTTCCGGTGACACGCGGACGGACTATCACACTGACGAGTATGTTCTAAAGACGGACGATGGAAGGAGAATCACTAAGACGGTCACACAACGCACAACGCGCCGCTTTTCCGGATCTAGCGGTCCCTCACCGGCGGCAAGTCACTCGAGTCTGGTTTCAAATGATTACGGGAGTTTAGACAGGCGGTCCCGTCCGACGATGTGGACGCCGCCGTCGCAGCGGTCGGGGGGCTCAAATCTTCAAAAATCGCAAAGTTTGCTCGACGTCCATTTTGGTCACCGGCTGTCTACACCGCTGTCAGGTCACTCCCGGAGTTTCTCTCAGTCCCCAGCGCGACCGAGGTTGAGGTCGGGCTCTGTGGAGACGAGCACCCGTGTCAATAAAGAGAACCGCGATCCATTAATTGCCAAGGAGCAGGCAAAATGGGAGGCGACACATACACAGGAAGTCACACCGTCATATAAATTAACCAACATTGGAGTTAATAGGTACGTCCCTCCGAAAGTAAACGATCCGAAATACCCGATGTTTGATGTTCCAAAAGTGAGCAAAGCAATTTGGACCCCGCCTAAAATAAACGAGCCGGAACAAGATATTTTTAAAAGCAAAAAGCGGGGCCCGCCAGTGCCGCCTAAACCCGTTTCCCCCGCACCGTCTCCTATTCCGTTTCACCCCGCAGAGCGGATACTGGCCGGCGTCGAGTTTCACCATCCGGGCATGATCCGACCTCCGCCACAGCCGCAGACACTTCCGGCTCCACCACCGCCACCGATGCCTGTCGCTCCCCTTGCGGCGACGCCCAAATTCAACGTCGTTTCCTTGGACAAGCTTAAGACGTCGACGCCGCACGAAAACGGTTACGGATATGACTATCCGGACCCGACAACATTATATCGCCCGGACCATTTACCGGTATTCGGGCCCAAGGTGATGTTCGATGCAGGAGACGACAGCGGGCTGCTGGCCTCCCCGACCCGGGATGCGTTCAGTGATATATCAGGCCACAGCAAAAGTAAGTCATGGTGTTTGTTTATTTTTATATTGTTTATTAATGATTGTGCATTTTTAATTCATTAGTTTGGGTATATTTTTCGTTGCTATAAGTATATTATTCACTGAATAACATATTTTGTTGCGGGATTTTTTCTCTTGGCATAAGATCGAAATCATCACGTATAGAATATTTTCATTTACCGAAAGGTAGGGGGGGGGGGGCTTTATTGGAGACCAGTTTCCGTCGTTCGGTCTGTCTGTCTGTTCAGAACCTTTTGCCGAAGGTTACTATCCCATGTTTTAAGGGTTTCGAAGTAACTTGGCGCACACTACCCACCTACATGAACCCCATGCACTGAGGGATTTTAAAATTACTTGGCATTAACGCTCACCCATATGGATATCATATGACTATCTTCAAGGTCAAGGCTCTCATTAGAGGTAGAAGATCAAACTACATCCGATAACACATCCATATGATTACCATGTATTTAAGGATTTAAAAGAACATTACGGCTTTAACTACACGAGACGGATTTTCGCCAACACGCAACAAATAGGGACCTTGAAGGTTATGTAACTTTAAGATCAAGCATATAGATACAGCATTTATTGTCAAAGCTGTTTGCTCGTGCGGTATCTGGGGGAATTATTCATTTTCAATGATAGCGCTAATTATCACCGTTAGTCATAATCGTAGTCGTCATTATCAGAGTCATCTTAGTTTTCGTCATCATTGCTACAATTTAGCACATTCGGCATTGTTATGTATTCGTTATAACTGGGACGCCTTTACCAACATAATATCCATAATTGTTGTATTCGTCGTAGCTGTTACCGTCACGAGCAACAGCATGGGAGGCGGTCTTTTCGAAAACCACATATTTTAAAATACACCTTTCTGTTTGCCGAGCATTGCATGTTCCCTCTTCAGCTGTGATAGGGGGAATAACGCCATAATGGCATTTTTATAGCTAAGTAAACAGTTGTCTAAAGCTGAGAAGGGCAAGTATGCAGAACATATCACTGATGTTTGCTATGTATTTCGCATTCTTTTCTGAGATCGTAGTTCTGGTACCTGAATGCTCGTTTATTTTGAGTATGTTTCTGCGTGTACGTGCATGTCTAAGTAATACATGTATATCACAGTTTGCCGTCTTGTAGTAACTTGAATGTTTGATAGTTTAGAAAATATTCGTGTTGACCCTGACGCCGCTGCTTCTGCTGATAATGATGGTGATGATGATAAATATTATGATGATTGAAAATAACCATTTGGTCATGCATTTCTTTTTGTGTGAACATGTATGTAAATGATTCCCAGTCTTGTTGCTATTGACGTCTGCGAAGTTTGAAAAATAATTTAAATAAAAAGTCGTTTAAACACACTTATAGAATCTTGCAGCCCGTTTGCCGTGTGGGTTTGTAATAAGCATGTATGGCCAATCATTAACATCATGATCCAATGGTTACGCATGCGATATCACATGCAGATGTCATTTCAATAGCGTAGTAAATAGTTGCTATCAAAAACCATTCGTGGTTAGATTAAAGCGGCCTTTTCACAGATTTTGACATGCATTGAAGTTTGTCATTAAATGCTTTATATTGATATATGTAAACATTGGATCTAAAAAGCTCCAGTAAAAAATCAAGAATACAATTTTAAAAAGAAAAAAAGGTAACCCCCAACAGGGCTCGAACCACTGACCCCTGGAGTCCTGGAATTAAAGTTAAACATTAAGACCACTCGACCATCCGTGCTCATACAATGAAGGATATATTTTATACTTTATAAAAGCAATCCTTGTAATTTCACAAAATATAAAGAAAACAACAGAACTCTCCAAATTATTCAATCGTTTCGCGTTGCAACGCTTTATAATGTTCAGGTTTTTAAATCGTCAAAAGATGCATATAATGGCTATTTTAGAGCATGGTAAATGTTCAGTATTACTGTTTCCTCACAAATATCATAACTAAAACGAAAATTTGCGAATCAGACACAACTTGTTAAAATTGTGTCAATTTACAAAAACGTGAAAAGGTCCCTTTAACAGCAAAACGCCTTGACATAATGAATGTCTTGATTGGTTGAGAAACTGACACCTGTGATTTAATTGAAAGGTCAACAAAACATGACCACTTATGCTATGTCGTCAGATCCGAACAGCGACATAAAATCGATCGAATATAAGGATGTGATTTTGATGTGAGTGCATGTATTCCTTGAACGTGCATGTTGTTATTTGCAGCAGACGACGGAGCTGATGGCACATCCGGGACGACAAATAGCGGTAAATCTCGTACCAGACGAGATGTGTTATGGTGTTGGAGGTAGTTGGTGGTGGTGGGTTTCTAGTATAATTGTTGTTTGCGTATTAAAAACAAGTATTGTCTCTGTTAATCGGTGATGGGTTTTATCAAAGATAAATCTTTAAGTGAGAGAAAAAGTAAAATAGTACGTAAACAAAACCTTTGATGACATTGACTGTAGCGTCCACATCTTTTGTTCGTCCAAAAGGGCATACACAATATGTTTTAGCTGTTGATGTTTTTCTTTCGCATCTTGGTTATCAAATCGCATCGTATGTCTAATAATGCGATTAATGCGATTGATGACACAACTCGGGGTAACAAACCAATAACACAGCTTTTATGCTCGATTATCTCGCTTATTACTGCATATGCCCGGTATAACTTATGTTTCCCGACGTGAACATTTATTAGTGCGCATGCTCAATTAATTAACGGCTGATTGTGAGATTTATTAAAACTGTGTTATTTTAAAGCATGACCATATATTCCCTGTTTTAGTCACAAACATAACTAAATCAAAAGGGTCATTCAATGAATGTCTTCTTGAAGCAGTTGTTCAATATAGGATTATGGTTGCTTTGAAGTTATGTGGTATTTCTCGTTTCACAATTTTACGTCTTTTGAAGACTTTTAACTTCTTAAGCACCAACTTAAAATGAATGATGTGAAACGTACAAGTTAGCGTTGTTTTTCGATAAAATGATAATGTGAGGTTGTCATCGTTTGGGCATAGGTAACTGTCGAGGCCCTTTTTTAGCGTTTCGACGATTTGTCTCGAGCCCAAATTTGTGAGTTATTTTAAGTTTCCTTTCGTTTATTAAGAATCTTTATTTTATTCTTTCCGATGGTTTAGAAAGAAATATCAGTGAATTAAAACTGATATTTCATTGTTTCAAACAGTGAAAAATAACCGTGAAAACAGTGTTTTTAGATATCTTTGGATTCCCCATTGTGAACCCCAATGTTACCGAGGGCGATTACTCTGCATTGAATGTTTATAAAAACATACGGATAAGCTTCCCTTGAACCATCGTCGGATACCCACGACTAATTCATTCCGTTACTCTCCAGCATTAGCCGTGGGACAATACAAGCAATACACGCCGTTTTGACCTTAACTGTAACCTTTCAGTAGACCAATGAAATTGCAGTTTACAAAAAGAATTTCGCTTTGGAGGTGTCAATGCTTCGCCTGGATAATTGCGATTTGATACACCAAGCTTTTCCTTCCACCTGTCCGAGTACTTAAAAAGACATCGCGCCCATGTAAGAGACTAGAGATACTTTTACTCTGAAAGTCGTTTAAATTCTCAATTTTTAAGTATACGCATGAACGAAGAAATTCCATTTCTACGGACGACGCAATTTTGACAACAAACTCGTCTCTATAGTACGAGTTGTATCATTGGTAAAACATATCCTCGTGAAACCGTGAGGGATCCAATGAAATTACTGGATTTGACACACCCTAAAACGGTGAAAAGAGCTCGCAATGTCCCACGGTCGATAAATGGAGAGTAACGGAATGGGTCGGACGTGGGTATCCGACGATGCCCTTGAACATACATGTAACAACATTTCGGGGCGCCCAACGGGGATTAATGTAGTCCGCAATGACAAAAAATACTAAAATAATCATTTGTAAGCGTAAAATTAAAAGTAAATTTGTTGGATTTGGTGGAATATCGATTTTAAATCACAAATGAGTATATATATCGACATTTGACCAAATCCAACAAATATCCTCTATATATGTTACGTTGCGAAACGATGCCATTATGTTTGCAATATCTTTATCGATTTAATCAATGGTTGGCTATTCGTGATACGAGTCACGACTGGACACGAATTACATAAATTTTGACTGACATACTTCATTTAGTATTGAGATCGCAATGGAACGAAACATGGCATTTTTCTCTAGAATAAGATCGACTTCGATCACCACGATTCAGAAATACGAATCGATGACAATCGCTGCGTTTTGTTACGATACGATAAGAACTGATACGCTGATCCCATTTACAATGTATCATACTTTATCGTGTTCACCGAACACATTGTTTTGAACCGTTAACAAAACAGCAACGATGCACACGATTTACTTATAGATTGGATAGACATAATGCAATCTGAAAGGATCATCGCAAAAAAATAGCCGAGTTGGACCACGATTAAAATTTCGGTTTCGTCAGTCGTGTTTGTGGGAACGTAGAATACTGTAACTTTTCCTAGTCAATGTAAAACTCATAAGTTCGTTTATATTAATTGAAATACCAATATACATAGAGATTTAGATATTGCCATAATTGGGCGTTGATGATCATATTTAACGAATCGTTTTTTCTTCTTTGAAAAAAAAACCACACAACGTATTTCTCACTTTTGAGAACAGTGTTAGATCTTGTGTTTCACACATCACCGTCGTTTGCTCCACATTTTCTGTGAACTTCATGACCACTTGATTTGATTTTGCATGAAATGAGCTAATATTTTCCTGGCCTACCCACGTATACCCCAATTTATCACAATCGCATCTGCACAGTTGGTATTGAGCCATGGGATAATTCACGTTTGTGAAAAATAAAATATGTGAAAAAAAAACCATCTCTTAGAGCTTAACGCTGTTGTAATCAATTTCCAAATTTGATCGTTACATCTATAAACAGATATTATACTGTTAATAAGCATGCCTACTGTATATCGATCACAGTTTTTCTTGCCTGTATGGCGACACTATCTGTATACACTTACATTAATTGGCCTTGCAATATTTTTTTTTAATATGTATTATCCATTAAAGAAAAGAGTCCTTACTCTCCATTTCTTTCATCACAAACCCATCTTTTCTATTGCAGCCAAAATCAAAATTATTGTACGTTTCTAACATATGTAGGCGATACATCTCGAAGAAAGACCAAAGAAAACCGCATATATTAGTATTTTATTCGTAATATTTCTTACTTAATCATCCGAACAACTGTTACCGAACAATGTCAGCGATACTTACGCCTACCCCAGTGCACTCATTACTCCTAATTTGCATAGGCCTGTAAGGCACATTGCACTTATTGTTAGTAAGCATGATGTATCTATTCTTTTCAGAAAAAATATTTTCGGACTCGGCCTTCTACGACGACTCTACGAACAGGTTTCCGACGATTGACGAGCAGATGTCAATGTGTAAGAAGATAGCACAGTCTCTGACGTCATACGCGAATAAGCGCGCAAGAGGCGCGCGCATGTTCGCCAAACGCAGACGTCGCTCTGATAAGTGGATAATAGAACACAGCCAGTTTGGCAGCGAGTTTTCTTCGTCGACGGGAGATGTGGCGGACTTGAACGAACTTGACAGCGAGCTGTACTACGACGACGGTGGAAACAAGCCGTTATTTTCATTTCGGATACCGAAAGTAGCGGGACTCGTTAGCGACGGTCAGAAAATGAGCTTGTCTAAATCCGAGTTCGAGCGTCTACGACTAGTGGCGCCCAAGGTCGACCACCACGGCGTCTCTCCGAACCAGTGCTTTAGTATCGCCGCTGATCTGCACAAAGGCGGAAAAAACAAGGGCGCGAAATTATTCGCAAAGCGACAACAGCGCGTGGAAAAGTTCGTGATCGACGAATCGAACGTGATGCACTCGCCAGTGTCGCCGACCACCAAGCTGGACTTTATTGTTAAAAATCCACAGCAGCAGTGGAACCAGAAGAATCCGTGGAACATGGCCGCAGCTTCCGCCGGTTCCGTTGACGACAACAGAGCGTTCCGACCGCAGTCCGCCGTCCACATGCCGCCGCAACCCATTCCGCGCCACAATCTGACGGCGACCAGCCAACCCAATGTCATCAGCGGCCCGAATTTCAATACGAAGGCCCGAGGGTGGGGTGGTTCTGGTCCCGGAGTGCAGCAGCAGTCATACTATAGAGGTAAGGTTGATTTTCACTTGCTGGAAGTGTACTTAAACAATTTAATTCAAGTTTCTCGTTTAAGAAACGAATTTTTGCAATACATGTGACGCAGTATATGTACCGGTAATTCGTTTGCAACCTTCATTTTTTTAAATTATACACCATTATTTTGTTACTAATAATATCTTATAATTATGGGATATATGTTAAGTAGATCATAACTCCATTACAAGACGTCATGTTTTTGAGTGTTTTGTGGAGTGGACGCATTCATCAGCTCATCATAACATAAGTAACGGTATTTTGATTTTGGAACCTTGTCTATCCTGTGTGCTTATAGTGACATATGTTTCTTGTCAATTACTGCCGCCCCGGTGTTACTGATCATTAACAATTGCGAGTGCGCGAGCTCACGGGCGTACTTGGCACTTCGAAACACCACACGAGATCCACTAGGCACACACGATGTCGCTCAGTATTACCCAAGAACCTTATCTCTCATTGATCATAACATAGCGCTGTGCCAAATGCTTAATTATTAGTGACTATAACAACGAGGTGTATCTCTGCAACGTTTATGTGCCTAAATGACATGTACATACAACGATACGCATGCAAGTATATTTGCCACATGTCGGCGAATGATGAGCGACTGGTATACACCTATGTTTTTCGCATCTTCTCGACTTATGTGTATTTCGGGTACACATGACGAATTTGTCTTCGTAAGGCTCAATTCAAGAAATATAATACACAAAGAACATAAAGATACAATTTAAACACATCTATTACACTATTCATTAAAATAAATAAAGGAGCTATGCATACGTTAATAAATGTTTAAGCAATCAACAACACTTGTTAGCTCGGCTGTTTTCGGAGAAAACCCGAGGTATTGTCATAGCCAGCTCGTCGTCCGCCCTCCGCCGTCCGCGTCATGCTAAAACCTTAACATTTTGTTAAGGTTTTGAACACTGGCTCTAAACTCAAAGTGATTCAACCTACAACTTTGATATGTAGCTGCACCTTGATGAGTTATACATGCCACACCCATTTTTGGGTCACTAGGTCAAAGGTCAAGGTCACTGTGACCTCTAAAACAATATTTCCGACAAGCTTTCATTTATTCATAACTGCACCCGCAGCCAATCGTGGCACCCGTTATGCGATGCTCTTGTTGTATATATGTTTTGAGTAAACACGTGCCACCATCGGATTCGCCCACTATTTTAATATTTGTAATACAACATTTAAATGGTCTGTGATGCTTGGTTGTATTTAATGTTTGCTAAGATATGATGTGTGTTGTTTTGCATTGGACGTGTGTGTTTAATGTTTTGCTTGTCTTCGCTTTGCCACAGATTACTAGAATGTCCATAATGCAAAAAGTAAGTATGTTTTCCTTCATCAATTCCCACCATTATGTAGCCCTTTTATCCACTCTTATTAGCCTAAGCCTGACTGTAAAGAAAGAAGCCGTTATATGCTTGTTCATGCAATCACTGGTTATAATAAACTATTCAAAATTTTCTAAGGATCACTTTTTATAGTATGTGTAATTTGAAGTTCACCCCCAGCTAGATTCAACCAGCGTCACGCATCAATGATAAATCAATACATAAAAATAAAATCAAAATCGCACATTCTAATATCAAAACCTGCAAAATAACAAATTAAAATGAACGTAACCCAAAAGTGAAGATAATGTGAAAATCAAAAGTGATCCTTAGCAAATCTTGAGTAGTATATAAGTATTAACACGCATTTTTAGCTCATCTGTTTTTTGAAAAAAAAATTATGAGCTATTGTCATCACCTTGGCGTCGGCGTCTGCGTCAGCGTCGGCATCGGCGTCCGGTTAAGTTTTGCGTTTAGGTCCACTTTTCTCATAAAGTATCAATGCTATTGCATTCAAACTTGGTACACTTACTTACTATCATGAGGGGACTGGGCAGGCAAAGTAAGATAACTCTGGCGTGCATTTTGACAGAATTATGTGCCCTTTTTATACTTAGAAAATTTTGGTTTATTTTTGTGTTTAGGTCCATTTTATTCCTTAAGTATCAAAGCTATTGCTTTCATACTTGCAACACTAACTAACTATCATAAGAGAACTGTGCATGCAAAGTTATGAAACACTGACTGGCATTTTGACATTGTGGTGGAAATTCAAGGTCAAGGTCATCCTTCAAGGTGAAGGTCAAAACAAAAATAATTCAAAGCGGGCTTCTCATAAAGCTGCACATTTTGAGTGGTTGAAGTTCAAGGTCAAGGTCATCCTTCAAGGTCAAAGGTAAAAAAAAATTCAAAGCGGCGCAATAAGGGGCATTGTGTTTCTGACAAACACATCTCTTGTTTTTTTCAAACATGGTTAAAAAACACAAATATTTATTTTTATTATTTTATTTTTGAAATACCGTCCAACCATCCCACCCAAGAATCCCCCCCCCCCATTTTTTTTTTATATATAATTTGTTTTTTGCATTTTTTTGCATTTTTGGAAGATAATTTAGTAAATAACCACAACCCCTCACTATACACCCCTCTCCACTCCACCCCTCCCTCCTTTGTGATTGAAATTGAGATAGGTCCCTACACCTTTAAAAAGAAAAACAGATGAGCGGTCTGCACCCGCAAGGCGCAGCTCTTGTTGGTATGTGAGTCTACCTACATGTAAATGACCTACAGATGGAGTGTAAAATTCGTTCATGTTGATTTTTGACGAAGACAACTATTTTTTATTTTTGCGAAAGGAAATAGTAGCATTTTAAAGGTATAATTTCTTTTTTTCGTTTGGCAGGTACGTGATCTGTTTTTGACAAGGGAAGTAATATTTTTAAAAGGGATATAATCCAAAGTAGAAGCTTCTATTGATAACTAAAGGGAATAGAGATTTGAGACAAAAGTGGATATGGAAATTTTCTCTATAATTATAGTTTTCTGGATGTTATTTTACGCAACGCTCTCAGATATTGAGCTGATGTTTGGTATGCGAGTCTACCTATATGACCTACATATGAAGTGTCAAATTCGTTCCGGTCCGTTGATTTTTATGGGCCTTGGACTAAGAAATTTTGCCTATAATTAACATTTTCCGGAGCTTTTTACGCAACGCTTTCGAATAGTTTGCTGGTATTTAGTATGGGAGTCTACCTACATGAACTAGAGATTAGGCCACGACTTTTTTTTTTATTGGTTTACAAAAATTATTTTGAAAATGGTCCATCGGGCGGTCGAAAAAAAAAAAAAAAAAAAAACATCATTGGAAAAATAAGTTAATACTAATAACATCAGTACAAAGACATCATATCTTTTATAACCTTAACACAGAGACGAAAAATCTAATTATGCAATGAAACACATCTATATCTTCAAATGAAATGAGTCACCTAAAAGCACCTTTTGTAACATCAGGCAATTTTAAACACTCCATTAAATGACATGCGTTCTTCTCCCATTAAAACGAAAAACTGCGCTTCATTTCCGTAATTCGATGCGCACCATTACGCAATGCGATGCCCGTTGCATAAATCTTATATAAGATAAACTACTCATACACAATGTTTGTGTTTGCTCTTATTGGACTTATGACATCGTCCATGAAAAAAAATCGAGGTAGATCGATCCCCGCGTCGTCGCGGTAATGTTTGTTAAAGTTGTTGTTGTCGTGAAAACTCGTTGATTTACAACGCAACACGTCTTTTTTAAACTGACGCGAATTAATACAATCATATTTGTCAACTTGGCTTTTGCTTTATTTTGATAATTTAATCCAAAGTTTAATGTTAGCAAGTGTTTTTACTGAATTGTAAACAAGGAGCCAGTTAAAGTCTTCTGAAAATGTGCAGTCTGTGTGAATTGACAGTTTGACGTCATCAAAGGAAAGCCGCTTGCTGTCTGAAGCAATAAAGCGACAAATTTCGCGCCGACAAAATTGGCTTCCTTTGTCTAGCAATCAACATGCCGAACCAATCGTGCGTTTGTTTCTCAATTGCAATCCTCCAATTTAATAATAGCACGTGCATAGCTCCGCCTTCGAATCTTTTGCAGAGAACGGAGGCGGAGTTTAACGGTTAATTGAGCTAGTATTTTTAATACGCAAGTTGAGTTCCGATTTGCCGAAATTTCTCGGCCCTAAGCATTAAAACGACAAATACATTTATCAATGATTTTCCGAGATATACCGATTTGTTCCGATTTCCAAACTTTCTGTACAGTTCCTATAAACTATGGCGGACGTGTTTACAAAATTCCTAAACACATATATCGTAAATAATGGCAGTGTTTTATTGGATTATTTATACTAATTATCAAATTGCAAGGTAATACTTTTTTATCTACTATAATATCGGGTATGTTTAATATAATAAACATGTTAAACAATATAGTTGCGTCACAGACTCGGAAATAAATTTTGATGCGGTCGACATTTTACTGACGCTGATTTTCCTATTGTCTGTAATTAAATAAATTTTGAGAAGTGCCCATAAAAGGACTGGTACATACTGTGTCACATTGAAAAATATCCCGATCTCTGTAATATATGTGAACCAATCGTTGATTGTACTTACTTGATTTTATTCGCAACCGTACTCAAACCGGATCGTTTTTTTTTTCTCGTTTCGCTCGTTTTTCAGTGCGGTCGGGAATAAAATATATAAAAAAAAGACGATTTTCCGATTTTATTTTTTTTCCCATTTTCCAAAAATTAGGGTCGGCGGTTTTGTAAACCAAGAAATATAAAAGTCGTGGCCTTAAGTGTGGAATTCGTTCCGGTCCATTGATTGTTTGTGTTATGGAGTTATGGTCCTTGGACTTAAAAATTATCTGTATTATACAATTTTTCAGGAGTTTTTTACGCAACGCTTTCAGATATTTAGCTGGGTTTTGGAATTTGAATCTACCGAAACGTACAGATGAAGTGTGAATTTCGTTTTGTTTTCTCTAAAATAGCTTCCGTACGGCTTCAAAGCGCAGAAGGCATTGTTATGTGTGTAAGAAACGCAGTTCTTGTCAGTCCAGCATTAATAAATTGTGTTAATCACATGATAGTTTTTCTTTCAATATGCAACTGAGCTTTTGAACAAAATCTTATCTTTGAGCTAGCTCGACACTTAATTGATACATACATTTTCCATTGGTAAAATGTGTCACATTAAGCGTTCTCGACACTTTATTGTAACATACATTTCACATTGGTAGTATTATTTTAGCTGTAAATGTTATCAAATAGACCTTTGTACCATTGACTTAAAAAAGTAATTTTAGTTGTGCTCAGGTAGAAAACAATATCTAGCTTGGGTTTCAGGTTGTGTTTGTTTTCTGTATCCTATCGTAGCAAGTTTACCTAAAATAATGTATGTGTCGGTGTATGTCAGTTTTTGTTTTCGCTTTTTTTTGTATTGTTGCATGTTGTTTGACTAATTGTGTTTTTAAACGTTGCTTAAAAAGTGCTGATTGTGCATGCTCACGAATGACATCCGTTTGTTTGAAACAAAATGGCTTATTTATTGGAACTATACGGTAATCTTCATAAAACGTAAAATTATATAATGATTTACATTTTATGATCTCAAATTTTTTATATACCACATTATTATTTTTCTGGATATCCTATCAATTCATTTATAAAGCCACAACAAATTGATAAGTGTTCCAAACAATTTAGACACAAAACCATGCAGAAGGCGAGTGAGGTTTATATTATTACTGTCTATATATATCTTCACTAAATACTGCTAAACGAGGAGTCGTGAATTATGTAGGCTATTTCAACATGAGTTTGAAAAACAACAACTCTTAATTAAAAAAAAAATCGGATTCGGAATAAAGTGAACTATGCGGTTGCGATACAAATATAATTTCCCTTTTCAAATTTTAGGTGCGGAAACCCCCGCGAACATCTGATCAGTTTGTTGCGGCCTTATGATCCATATTTAACCAGGTTTTCCGAAGGAAAAAACTGGTTATTAGATTGGCGAATGCGGGCGGGCTGGCTGGCTGGCTGGCGGGCTGGCTGGCTGGCGGGCTGGCGGAATAAGCTTGTCCGGGCCATAACTATGTCGTTCATTGTCAGATTTTAAAATCATTTGGCACATTTGTTCACCATCATTGGACGGTGTGTCGCGCGAAATAATTACGTCGATATCTCCAAGGTCAAGGTCACACTTTGAGTTCAAAGGTCAAAAATGGCCATAAATGAGCTTGTCCGAGCCATAACTATGTCGTTCATCGTCAGATTTTAAAATCATTTGGCACATTTGTTCACCATCATTGGACGGTGTGTCGCGCGAAATAATTACGTCGATATCTCCAAGGTCAAGGTCACACTTTGAGTTCAAAGGTCAAAAATGGCCATAAATGAGCTTGTCCTGGCCATAACTATGTCATTCATTGTGAGATTTTAAAAATATTTGGCACATTTGTTCACCATCATGGGACGGTGTGTCCCACGAAAGAATCACGTCAATATCTCCAATGTCAAGGTCGCCACGACTAAAAATAGATTTAAAAAAAAAAAAACTTACAAAGGGGGTTAATTTTTTTTGGTCATTTCAAAAGTTCAGTTTGAGTTTTCTCCCTTTATCAGATTTTTTTTTCACAATGAAAACCTGGTTTTGTGACAATTTTGTCCCTTGTTTGAGTTTAAATTGACGTGAATATGTGGTGTAATGTCTTAATCATTTTAGTAATGAAAGGGTTTCACCGATTTTGTTACAGATGCAAATAACATGTTACTCCAATTTTTCGTCCGATATGTTTACTTGTGTTCGTTTATTGTACACTCTTAATAAATGTATGTACAAGGCATAATGCCACACATGTTCTTATCCTATTTTTCTTGCAGATCATCACGGCACAATCACTTGATTTCACGCATTTCTAGATAAGTACTTTGATATAAAACCGTCATTTATTTCGATAACTACCCAGTCAATGTTTTCAAAAAGTTAGCATTGCTTTAATAGGTTGTTGTTTCATTGTCCAAGAGGTTTTAAACTTCAACATTTTCTCGTTGCCAATTTTAGAGTCATATGACCCAAAGACAGGAACCAATCGACAGGAATGGTACCAGCATCAATTCGAAGAGCAATCATTTGACCCGGAAAACAATCCAAAACAGTTCGACCAATTCGGTAACTATAATAGGAAGATTAAAGCTTGGCCGGAATCGGATGAAAGAGAATCGAAACCGGAAATCGAGTTTGGAGACTATAACCGTCGTATGAAAGGATTTGTGGAAACCGAGCCTCGTTCTGAACCGAAAGTAGAGTTTGGCGATTATAATCGAAAAATTAAATCTTGGCAGTCCCAGCCAGTTGAAAGCAATTCTACAAGAACTGTAAATACAAGTTATAGTATTCAAACTAATTATAACACTGTCCCACGTGGTTTTGGTCGCCTACAGCAGCAGGAAATCCCTTCGTGTGACTTGTGACGCATTTAATCTTTGATCACGTGGTAACTTATTTCAAACTGTTATTTAGTGGTAATATATGATATTATACCCTTTTCATGTTTGCTCACTGCCAAAATTGGACAGACTTAATCGGTTATGTATTTGTTTGTTTGTTTTCGCTTTGCAGTTTTTTCTTCGTTTCATTATTTATGTGAAAATGATTATTTTATATTATAAGTAAATTCGCGTCTCTGATTTCCATTTGTTTACATGTAAGGTAAATATTTTTGTCGCCATAAGATTTTATAGATTTGATTCCTCATGCTTTCTTCACGTGTATTTAATATAATTAAATTAAATACACGCCATATTTTGGTATTTATAAATGAATTTGTAAATGATTGACGCAAGTAATTGCACAATAATTGCACATTTCTTTTATAAGCAAAACATAACAAACAGAACAACTAGACCAGAACTAAGTAGATTATTTTTCAATGCTATACCAGTTTTCAATGTAATATAACAACTAGGAATACTTTTATCTTTAAAATTTGTTATATAGATGTTGATCGTTTACGTTTGAAAAGTTTTGTTTGGCTGAATAATCGCATAACGTTATTTTATGAAATGACGCTGAAATACCAAGTGGCGTCACGCAAGTTTAACTTCAACTGCATGAGATAAAAAAGATCTGACGGCCATTGTCATGTAATACCATGATTTATAAAACTTGTCCAGGAAAAGTATAAGTAAGCTCGAGTAAGACTCGTTCACTAACATTATCCCTAAATTCGTTAAATAAAATCTGGTATAAAATGACAACATGTACCAGATCCTTTATATCTATTCATCAGAAAACAATTGGCAGTACTACAATCGGTTTTGTTTGCTGATTCTAGCTAGTTCTACATTCCAACACAGAACGTTCTGAGGTCGAGTTCGCACACTCTGCGCTTAGTGGATAATATCAAGGGCAAACCAGGTGTGCTTATTTCTTATTTATACAGAATTGCTACAGATGCAACCTATATTTACGTTGTTAGCAATAAACGAATGCTATGACAAATATTATTCCAAAGTAAAGATTGAATTGACGCAACAAGAATTAGTATATAAGAACATAAAACGGAGAAGTTGTTGCAATAAATTTAATTGTTAAGAAAACAACAACAAGAACAAAACAACAAAAGAAACAAACATGCAACTTTCAACATTTCTAAAATAATGCAATCCTTACACAGTTAATTAAATAAAGAGCTAATGGCTGCATGCTCTCCTTGTTAGTTAGTTGCACTTATTTTATGTCTGAAACATGAGGGCTTAACGAGGCTAATTATGCCTCTGTGTTAGAACTTATACGTACATGCTTTAATATGACTAAATAAGATTTCTTAAAACATTGTGTAGATATATATTGATAATTCGCGAGCTTTTCTATAATTCATGGTTTCCTAACCGTTTAACTGAACACAGAATGTGTATTAGCCCAAATCCGAATCAAATTGATATATGGTGTACCTAATCCCATTTCACAGTCATAGATACTTAAAATGACGGGATTTAAACCGTCTTGTAGCGAATATCATCTCTCTGTGAAATGATGCTGTGTCGTTATATTGTATGTGTTATTTGATCGTTTAATTATGTGTGCTATTCTATGTTATAATTGCATTCAGATACGACGTTAAACAAACGACGTTGGTCCATATTGACGTTATACAATGAGCAAATACATGCCCAATAATTTTTCTTGGGCAATCTGTTAGTACTAATTTTGCTATATTTACTGACGTCATTGTTATAATATCATTTTAAGTACATGTATATCCTTACCCATGAGAGAACATTTATGGATTGATTGTGTTACGGGCTTTTCAATAATTTTATGCCCGGATTGTGGACCTTGCCAACAAATATCATCAACATCTCTAATAGAGGGTTTATAAAGAAGGAGCATATAATAGATCAACTTTTTTATGAAAGTGTTAATACACTGAGTCTTAATATTTGATTGATATAAGTTGTAAGAAAACATGAGCTGAGAACTTTAAAGACTTATAAAAGGACATGAATGTGTACACAAGCTACAGTACATCTAAGCCATTGACTCTATTTTGATTTTGATTGAATGCAAGATGTGAAAATGACTCAGTCAGCAATTTGTGCTTAATATCATTATCAGAAAAAAATAAAAAATAGTCACGTGTAAAAGTATACTTGGTCTTGCCCCCATTCGCTTTCGATCTTTCGCTTAACCAATGACATAAAGAGGGACACGGCACGTAACCAGAAAGCGAGAATTTCGTCTGCGCACGCAAGGTCACGTGAAAATGTCATATCCGGTAGAAATAGGGCTTTTTCGGACTCTTTGAATTTCGTATGTTGATGCATGTATACGTACTAAAGTGAATAAGGTAAATGTACATGAACATGTAAATATTCGTGCGTTACTTTTTTGTTAGGTAATAACGTTTGTACATTTATTTATTTATTTAAAAAAATATTCCTGCGTGTTCCACGTGGTATTATTTGATGGAGTGTTAATAGAAGTGCAATATATAACATGTAATCAGCGGGTGTTCAGTTTTTAACACAGTTGCATCACATGTACACATGTTTGATCTACCCTAGTCGTTATAGCGAATAAAATGACGAAAATTGTAAACTGTTTCTTTGTGTGCTTTTTTTATAAATCATTGCCAAAAAGGGGACGTTCAAAGCAAGCTGTCCGTCCGTCTTTCCGTCTGTAAAAGATTTAAGTAAATGTTATACTTTTATTACACCAAATATATTTGGTTGAAACTTGTAGCAACATTTCTATCAAGGAAATCAATCCTCATAAATTATGCTTTTGGTTTTTATCTAAACATGTTTGCGCCCTTTATAATATATTTCGATTTTGTGTTTCATATTTACAAAAGTATGCAATTAAAACTTCGATTATTTAATCGAATATTTGAGCTTCCGACAAGGCGTCGAAATCCGCGTCTTAATATCTTTTTAAGTATACATACGAACACAGTGAACGTGCTTACACATGTATTATATAAGGCAATTATTTTGCAAGGTAGTGCCGGTTGCCTCAATTGGACGCAACGAAAATTTCTATTTAAACATGAATTTGCTGCAAATAAATTTATTAACGAGTTAAAACAATTCTGGTCTTGTCTTGCATTATCTTGCGTTGCTATGTATCCGCATATAGTGACTTGTGTAGAATTGCATAGTATTGTACATAATTGTGTACCGCCAAGCATTACACTGAGCAGGGGTTATGTTGCCTCGTAGTCTATGCACAACGTAATAGTTTCATTCTTACGTACTGACTACCTACGGATTTAAATTGATACAGGGCGAGCGAAAGAAAATTCATACATTTTGATAAGCGTAATTGTTTGTGGTTCTTGCAAATGTTTATAACTCCGAAGATTTATTAGAATAATTCCCTTTTATACGCCTAGCGAATGAATGTTGTTTATCAAAATTGGTATGCTAGTTAGTGGGAAAAATAGGAAGACGCCAACCAACTTTTAGACCAACTAGTCAAAGGATAAGGTCACATTGTCTTGTAACTTGAAATTCATTCTGTCAACGATCAATGTAGCATGTGTGTATTCCGTAAAACTTGTATCTGCGCGATATGTACAGAGCGCTTCACAGGAGATCATCAAAGTGGTATGCTGATAGAATGAATGTTTATCAATTTAAAGGTGAGCCGGCATCAAGGAGGCTCGTTACTTGAAAGGTTTTTCTTTATTATATGTGTGTTACCGCATTAAGAACGGTTTAACTAACGACCACACACGTTAATATGATTGTTATTTGAGATTTTGTGGCCTGTCGCTTATAGATCAATGTCACAGATGCTTGTTATATGAACCCGTATCCACAAAAGGTCTAGAGAACCTACGACCATATAAATTAGTATAGTGATTAGTCTTAATGCAAAAAGGACATATTTATTATCAAGTCAATGTGTCTTTTCGATATGTAATCAATAATATAAATAAAATACAATCGGCTTTGAAATTATCTGTACTATGTTATGCCTTATTAAATTAAGAACAAAAGGATCAAGCTGATTGGTAACTTATTTCCCGCACCTCCTTTACTATCTCTACCACGTGTAAGTTCTATTGCTTATAGCGCACAATTTTTGCTTGTTACAACACTTAACATGCAGGAAGATGTTGACATAAGCACCCTCAGTGTGGGAGGTATTGAGCATTGCACTTGTCCGTCTGTCCGTCCGGTGGTTTTCAAGCTTGTGTCTTGAACTCCTCCTCTTTAGCTTCTGTGTGGATCGCGCTTAAACTTTTACAATTGAATGAGCTTAATGAGTAGAAGATCGTCAAGGAAGATAATTCGGCAACGAAGATTTTGGTATAACAATCACACATTGCCCCATATATAGACTCACCATTTTGTGTGATCAACTCCTCTTTAAAAGTTGGAAGGATCTCGCTTAGACTTTCACAATTGTATTACCTTACTGCAAAGATGATCGCGAAAAATCTTTCTGCCTAACAGGGGTTTTTGCAGTATTATTGCGCTTTGTCTGTTCGTTAATATTTGGCGAGAGTGTACCTTCGTATTGTATCATCAACGTAACGTCACTAGAAAAGTTACTCTGTATCATAACGTCGTCTTTTTCCGTGACGTCATTTAACGTTACAAACTAATATGAAAACTACCCCTAACAAACATTCTTTACGTGGTAATTAAGGAAAAATACGCAGTCAGCATGTAACATGACTGTGCTTATAAAAAAAACGAGTTTTCTCTACGAAGTGAGATAACATCAACTATTAACGATAATTATTATACATTTCCTTACATTATTCGTAACAAAAAAAAAGGATGAAAATCGATATTCAATTATTAAATAAGTAAACATGGGTCGTTATTGCACACAGATTGTTGGTATGAGGAAGTTATATGACGACTCTTGTTTTAGGGACCGATCCCAACGTATTACGATGCAGAAGAATAATGCTAATACATGCTGCATATTTTTGAAAATGATTCGCTAAAAAATAAAATCATCCCTTCGTTATTTATGGTCCCTTTTTATAACCAGACTGCACAGTTGGTTAGCGTGTGGCTATGACTTTAATTAGTGAAAAGATCATTTTGAATGAAAAATATTCAATTTAAAACGAAAAATCAACTGCTCTGAAAAACATTTCACAACTCAAATGATCCGAAAACAGGTGGCATCGCTTTGCATAGCCATAACTTCATCAATTGTGCAGCGATTTCCACGAACTTGGTCTTATTAAACGCAGGAATAAATTTCCTTTCTGGAAATGTATATATCTTGCAATATTTTTACAAATGCTGGGTCAAATTAAAAAAACAACAACACGATACACTTCTCGCGTGACCTACTCGTCAACGATCTGACCCGATTGAAGTATGATATATTCACAACGTAAAGATACACCTTCGCGTTGGACCAATGTAATCGCTAGTGTGTTTAAAATGTCGACCAGTTAAAATGTATGTAAACAAAGGTTAACAAGGCGCTGGACAGAAGGCTTTGATGCACAATGTAACGACAAGAACGGTAAGTATGTTTTTTTCATACGTTTTATTGTCCCCTACCGGTGAAACCGGAGAGGACTTATGGTTTGCGCTCTGTCTGTCTGTCAGTCTGTCTGTCAGTCAGTCTGTCTGTCACTTTTTTCTGGATCTTGCGATAACTTTAAAAGTTCTTCATATTTTTTCATGCAACTTGAAAAATGGATAGATGGCAATATGGAGATTATGCACGTCATTTCATTTTGTTCGTACGGCAAGAATTCTGGTTGCTATGGAAAAAAAACAAAAAACAAAGGCTGTTTGTAAAACATGCATGCCCCCCTATATGGGCTATAAGTTGTAGTAGCAGCCATTGTGTGAATACGTTTTTTTTTATTTTTTATTTAATATAACTAAAAAAACAAACATTATACATGTACATACATTGCAAACATTTTTTCCTTCAAGAAGATAACAATACAGTTATGGGTGCATATGCACGTACAATAGAATGTTATTGTTTTTTTTTAAATATTTTTTCTTCAAAATATACCCACTCCGCATGGAACAATAGTGATAATTGTGGTTTAACCAGAGGTTATTATTTATGTCTTTTTGCAATATGAAGAGTTAACAAAAGAAAGTAAAAAGTAAGAAAGAAGTATAAAAAAGGAGAAGCTGGAAGCTCAAAACTGACCGTCAAGTAATCTCTGATAAATTGTATTAAATTGTTCAAGATTATCGTTTTTTAGGGCTATTTCTTGTTCTATATCAAAGCGTAATTTTAGGAATGTAAGGAAATTGTTGAAATCATATGGTTGGTGCATTGTTTTCAATTTAAATATATAATATTTCATTAAATAAATGATGAAATTAATTGTTTGCATGTTTTTATTATATTCCATCTGTCCAAAACAAATTAATTCGTAGTTAAAATATAATAAAATGCCTTTATCATACATGTAGTCCGCTAATCTGTTCCATAAATGTTGTGCTACCCGGCATTTCCAAAACAAGTGTTCAATATCTTCATCGTATTCATTGCACAGATCACATAAGTTAGAGTTAGTTAGTTTGCACCGGAAGAGGTATGTATTTGTAGCAGTTAAACGCATAATATATTTATATTGGAAGCATCTTAAATTTGTGTCCGTACAAGTTTTGAACACTAGCGTGTATATCTTTGCCCAATTTAACTCTTTATTTTGAAAAATATTTTGCCATCTATTTTCCGCATTCGAATTTGTATTTTTTATTTCAGATAGCTGAAGATTGTATAAAAATTTATTTGGTTGGTACGAAGTTTTGATTACATCTAGTAATGATTTTTTCCTTGATCCTGTTATAAAACGCTCATCTACAAGTTTCAATATGTCTTTTGGTATGTTATTTATAAGACTATTGTATTTAAGAAAGTCATTGTCTGATGCATTAAAGATATATTTGAAGTCAGTAAAGCTATAAAATTTCTTCACGCGAAAGTCAATTAACTGATCGACAAATACGATTCCTTTGTCGTGCCAATCTTTCCAGTACAAAGTTTTATTTTGAATTTGTAATTTACTATTATTCCATATAATATGTTTGCTTGAGTTGTGTTTATAGCAATTTTTACATGTATTCCATCCTTGAATTATGTTTTTTAAAAATTCGTTGTCTTTACATATACGTTTAATATCTTTAGTTTGTAAATTTGATTCAAATAGTAATTCTCCTCCGTATTTCTGTAGGATTGTATCATATATACACTTCCACATACTATTATTTTCTGTAAGCAGTCGTTTAACCCATGACCCCTTTATAGAATTTAGGAACATTTCAATGTCTGTTAATTTAAGGCCTCCATTTGTATAATTCATTATTATTTTGCTGCGTTTTATTTTGTCGGGTTTACCATCCCATAAGAAGTTAAAAATTTCCTTAGTTATTTTTTGTATGGTGTGTTGAGGAGGGTTTGGTAATACAGTGAATGGATATACTAATTTTGGTGGTGCGAATGTTTTTATTACTGTAATTTTCCCTAGTAAGGTCAATTTTCTGTGGTGCCATTGTTTAAGACAATTACTGAATGCACATAATTTTGGTTCTAAGTTCATGGACATATTTTTTATTTTACAATTATAAAAGGATAACCCAAGAGTGTTTGCAGATTCTGATGTCCAAATAAATTTGTGATCATTGCAAAACCGGATTGTAGTATTCTTGAAAAGCCCTACTCTTAAAACTGTTGATTTTGAATTGTTAAGGTTTAATCCAGATGTTTTCCCAAATTGTGTTATTACATTGACCAAATTTTCAAAAGAGTTTTGTTCACCGTTATTGAAAAAGGTTGCGTCGTCTGCGAAGAGCGACTGTTTTATTTCTATATTATTTACAACAATACCCCTAATGTTCTGGTCTTTTTCGGCGTAAGCTGCATAAGCCAGCTTTTCACCTTAGCCTGACCTTTGTAAGTGTCCAATAAAATTCCAATAAAATTTCCCGCGGCTAGGTACGAATGAATACACTTCATTTATTCCATTGGCTGATTTGAGTATACCACCAGAACATTGGAAACATATCCGCGTCTTTGTAACACTGTTTTACTGTATGAAACAATTTTATCTCGAATGAAAATGCTTAATAGATAGAACAGTTTTACACTCAATTCTCGACATCAATACAGTTTGTGCGTACACCTTTTATTTTCAGAGTATTACCAGCGCAAGAGCGTTTATACTTAAAAGGCTAGGTTCTCATATTTAGTACTTACTTCCTTATTCCTGTCAACATGTTAACATGTAAAAGTATAAAGAGCAATGGAAGCGAGGCCTCACTTTAAAGCATTGCATTTCAACCCGCGAGGTATATCGGGTCAATTCGCGGACATTCAGAGTTTATATACAGGTCATCACCGGAGTTGGCGGCCAGTAAAATAATCGTTATATAATAAAGACGCTATCCGTGAACTAGGTGACCTGGAATTTTCTTTAGACCAGAAATATGTTAAATGAAGATATTCAGCAATATAATTATGGTATGTAAATAATAGATTCTTAATGTGTTTTCAACAATACAATGATAAATATTATTGTTGATAAATTTAACAATAATTATTCGTCCATATTGCCTAATGTACTAAAGTGATATTATGAGCATGTAACAGTTTATAGGTGTCTATTGCAACCGTTGATTATTTTTTATGTTTCTACTTCATATACACTTATATTAATTAATGCAGCATCATCATACTAAAACAATATACCAGAAAGAGAAAAATAATGCATTTGAATATCAACCGTACTTTCGTTTGACAACTGATCATGCGTTTACGAGTTGAACCTAAATTTAGTTTTAGTGCAGATTTGTTCATACGACACAAAGACACGAAATTGTTTTACGGATCATTTCAGCTTACAGGACTGGGCTGGTCACGTAAGAATATCGAATATAAAATATATTTTTATAAACAACTGGTAGCAAGGTGAGTTGCAGATAATTAATCAGTAACCACATTTTAACTAACTATTTTGACCTGTTAATTCTTTTCAGCTCAATTCAACAGTGCAAAATGCTTATAATATCACTTTAAGCATTAGCACGATGATAATTGATACTGTTAATAATCGAATCAAATAGCAATGCCCGACAAACCACTAAAACAGGTTTGTTCGAAGAACGCGCCTATAAATACGGATACTTCTCGTGTGGCCGGTTGACTCATATGTTTAAATTTCACTTCCATTCTTCTTTTGGTTTTCTGTTTTGTATCTATAGGTTTATGACCAGCAATATGTTATAATGTAAAATAAGCCGCGAAAACTCCCCGTAACATCCCGTACTGCGTGTGATGCAGCTAAGAACTGCACAGAAAAAGACATTCGTTATACTTGATCTCATTCATTAAACTATTTACGCCGTATATCTTTTTTAAAGATATTTCTTGTTCAATATAATTAGACAATATTTCGATACATATTACAAACAGGGACGATGAGAGAGGGCAACCTTGCCTAACGCCATTTTTTATCTTAAAACTTTCCGACATGTATCCATTGTTCATAATAATACTACTTATATCATGGTAAAACAGCTTTACCCAACGGATAAGATCATCGCCGAAATTAAAATGCTGTAGACACTTAAACATAAATTCATGATTTAAAGTATCATATGCCTTTTCAAAATCTGAAAAAAAATAAAAGACCGGGTATGTGTTTGTTTTCAAGGTATTCGATTATTTCGAAAATGAGTCTGACATTCTCCCCAATATATCTCCCTTTTATGAAACCTGTTTGTGAAGGTGCTATTATTGAGGATATCGTTTTTTTCGGCGTAAGCTGCATAAGCCAGCTTTTCACCCTGACTTGACCTTTGTAAGTGTCCAATAAAATTCAAATAAAATTTCCCGCGGCTAGGTACGAATGAATACACTTCATTTATTCCATTGGCTGATTTGAGTATACCACCAGAACATTGGAAACATATCCGCGTCTTTGTAACACTGTTTTACTGTATGAAACAATTTTATCTCTAATGAAAAGGCTTAATAGATAGAACAGTTTTACACTCAATTCTCGACATCAATACAGTTTGTGCGTACACCTTTTATTTTCAGAGTATTACCAGCGCAAAAGCGTTTATACTTAAAAGGCTATGTTCTCAT